>NC_142933.1:86769776-86772276 GCF_046866305.1 Octopus bimaculoides
GTAAAATAGACGAAATGAAAGTGTGTAACATGGATACAGCAAAGCACATCTAAACCTTTTTTAAACAGGATTCAACGACGGCGCAAATGCATCGCTTGTGGTGGAGTCTGAGTAGCATAGCCATCACAAGCAAAAGATTAGCAATGATTTTTCATAAACTATAATTTAATAAGATCTAGCAAAAATTATTGGGTAATCCTTCAGTTTAATGCTAAAATGATTTGATATAAAAATAGACATATACACGAACAATAATATATATATATATATATATATATATATATATATACAATCTAAATATAAGATGAAATCTTTATAAGAATTTATCAAGCAGTTAGCGTGAAAAACCTCATAAGGGAAACATTTATTAATTATTCTCTTTAACTATATATATTTATATTATATTTAGGGCATTACTATATGTGGCATATATTATATATGGTAGCTTTGATTTTAAGAGTCCCTCCTAGCGTGAGGCATTTATGTATAATAATGCCTTTAACATAACATATATATATATATATATATATATATATATATATATATATACACACACACACACACACACACACACACATATATATATATATATATATATATATATATATATATATATGTATAGGATGGCTTGTTGCCAACTTAATGTGGCAGTCCCTGGAAAGGGAAATGTGTTTCTATCTGGCTGTGCGACACATGCGTTCTGTGCCCTTAAGTTTTCGAACAGGAGAGCTAAGCACCTCCACCCAGCATACATACATACATACATACATACATACACACATACACACACACACAGACCACATATATATACTTTTATATATGTGTGCGTGTGTATGCATATATACATGCATACTTATATATGTCTGTATATGCATATATACAAAAAAAACGTCTCTTGTTTAAACGTTATCTGCTCAGAAAACCACTAACAAACGGTCTTGTTTTCACCTTGATAAATGACGGGATAAATTATTATTGTTACCAGGAAATCCTGGGTAGGTTTATTTAAAAGATTTGTGGGGTTTTTATTTAAAAGATTACCTTTACTCTCTTAGCTGATCGAATGTTTTTCTACTTGTTGAAGCATTCAAACATAAAACAACAACAACGCGAGGACTGATAATGTATTATCAGACGCTCAAGAAAGGAAAGGAAGAGGATTTGAAGAGGATTTGACGCTTCGAGCAATGCTCTTCTTCAGAAATAGAGAAAAGTCCAAAAGATGGGAAGACAGAGGAAGAAAATCGCCAACGATTCACACGTGGTTACATTTTGAAATGACCGGAAGGGAACGGGTGCAGAAAAGTTATTTCTAAGACAGGAGAGTGCACGTGAAGGAGTTATGTGTGTGTATGTGTACGTATGTGCATGCGTGCAGGTCTCTGTGTGTCTCTGTGTATGTGTAATAACAGCACGGGTGCGTGTGTGTATGTGTGTGAGGTTTTGTCTGTTTCTATGTGTGTGTGAGGGGACTTTGTGTTGCTTAATGTCGTAGGAAGAATTTATAGTAATAATTTATAGTAGAAGTGACTGTCTTTTGTGTAGTGTGTCCCTTCACATGCGCGTAGGAGAATGGCCAGTAGAAAGGTATTTAACTGGTAGTTTGAAGTATGTGTGTGTGCGAATATGTTTTTATACACACGTACACAGGCACACACATGTCGATATTTCTCGCATTTTCTCTACTAAAGATGTCGACATAGTGTTCTCCGGTGAGAATGGTCAACACATGGTACTCGTAGCAGACATTTGCCCGAGTTACTGTGCAGGAATGGAAGGAATTATAGCGTAGTTTCAAAGCTAACGCAAACATACCTGCGCCAGTGAGAAGTTAATCTACCAGATCTAAGTTATAGTCACGTGACCATTTCTGTACACTCATTAGCAGTTTGGAATATACAGTTAGAAGATTTTCCGAGAAAACTTGAATTGAAAACGTTATCTCACTTCCAAGAATGTTTACAGATTCGCAAAAAATATTCAGTAAAAGAGTAGAGAAGTCAGTGTTGTTTATATAATTACGATTGCAGATAATTTATAAACATGAAAGGGTTCAATGGAAATCCGGTAAAAAGGAGAACGGTATGCTAAAGAATCTATGAATATATATCTGTCTATCTATCAGAATGATATACTCTCTTCGCCTGACTTCTCTCTTGCTCTCCCCCTCTCTCTGTTACTATTTCTCTCTTTCTCTCTCTTTCCCTCTCTCTCTTTATATATATGTGTGTATATATATAATATAAATGTATGCACAATAGTTATACATATAGAAACGCATATGTATATACATATATATATATATATATATATATATATATATATATATATATATATATATATATATATATATATATATATATATATATATATTATGCACAACTCTACAAAAAGAGAAAGAAACAGAACCATATACTTCTTATATTACTATGTGATATAAAAATTTATTATATATCATATGAAAATATACATATATATATATATATATATATATATATAT
>NC_142933.1:86774776-86792276 GCF_046866305.1 Octopus bimaculoides
CCACCACCACCATCACCACCAAAATCCTGAGAGACTTACATGCGGTGAGTGTAGGTGTCTTTAAAAGAAAAGTAGATCTCCACCTGCCAAGAAGTTCAGATGAGCCTACTTTACGGCAAGAAATGTAGATGAGGGGAACATCGTCAAACTCCTTCACTCAACGAATGTCACATATCAAGCAGTGAAAGTGTAGCAAAGCTAGCAGTAATGCTCCCGCACGGCCGCAGCTCTTGAGCTGCAACTTAATAAAAGATAAACGATGGGAATCATTATTTTGATGAATTAAATGAATATCGATTGTTACTCCTTCCTCAGAAAGAAAAAGAAGACAGGATGAATGATCGTATAGTGAGGGAACTCTTAGAAAGCAAGGAAGAAAGCGAGAGAATTGAGAAAGGTGGGGAAATATGGTAGACAAAGAGAGAGAGAGAGAGAGAGAAAATTAGTGCTTTCATACATAGTGTACTCATCAAATTTTAACTGTGTTTAACTGACAGTTGAGTTTTTGACAACTTTAGTACTTCTTAGAATGCTCCAACCAGCTGAATTTTTAGAATACCTTTTTGACCAATCCGCGTGTTCTTAAACATCACAGTTTGCCAGGCGTACCGATATTCTGTAACTTGTTTATATTTATTAATCCACATCATTAACTGGTTGTTATAATACTGCTGTTATTTCCGTTCAGAACAGGTTTGAACATTTTAATAAACCATTTTTCTTTTATCGTTCTTCCAATTTCACTTGTGTCATGTATTCAGTAGAAAGGAAAAATTGGAAACATTTTCTGAGCACATGTCTCTATATGTTCGATCAATGGAATTTGGCGAACATTGATATTTCGGATTTGTTGCCCGTGAACTTGTGAGAGTTCCGATAATGCATTCCCTATCTCACCTATATATAATTCCTCACAATTGAGGTATTTAATGCAGCAGATAAAATTTCTGCTTTTGCAGTTCATGGTTTAAGAAATAAGTCCTGGGGTCGATTTGTTCGACTACAAAATACCCCTTCAAGGCTGGGCTCCAGCAAGGCCGCAATCAAATGACTGACATAAGTGAAAGAATAAAAGAATAAAAGAATATACATACATACATGTGAGAGAGAGAGAGAGAGAGAGAGAGAGAGATAGGGAGAGAGAAATAGAGAGAGAGAAAGAGAGAGAGTGAGGGATAAATAGATAGATATAAAGACAATAATCCCTTGTCATATCGTGGTTCACCTATCGCGGTTCACCTGCTGCGGTTTATTATTTACGCTTACGTCGATTCCTTGTATTGTTGTTTTGCATTTATAATAAAATAAATATATACAAATTGTAAAAATAATAAAAAATAATATACGATATAGTACTTTTTCTACTTTGCGGATTTTCACCTATGACGCGGGTTTTTGGAAAGTAACACCCGCGATAGTCGCGGGATTACGGTATATATAAACCCACGAAACCCTGTATTAAACAAGCTAGTCAGATAACAAAACGCGTTATAATCGAACTAAACGAAACCGTGTTTATTGAGCGATGGGCCTTTTGAATAGGTTACCGAACAAAATACATCTGCACTGAAGCATGTCCCACGACCAATTGTCCAACATCTCATCTGCGACAGACTAATACAAGACAGGTTGAAATGACCTTTCCGATCAATAAAGTATCTTGTGAATTCCATTTCTCTTTCTCTTTCACTCTTTTGTTATATATACGTGTGTGTGTATGCGCGCGCGTGTGTATGTGTGTACGTGCTTGTGTGTGTGTATATATATATACACATATATATATATATATATATATATATATATATATATATATATATATATATATGTATATATATGTAGCTTCAGTGCATGCGTACTAACAAATAAGCGTGCACACATTTCCCCTCACCTTGCATTAAATGCTGAGTTTGCGATACTAGTTACTACACGTTCAAAATTTTAAAGAAACTTGAAACTTCTTACCTTTTGATGCAGGCTTATTATTCAGCGCTAATTATATATACACACACATATATATATATATATATATATATATATATATATATATATATATGCATGATGCATGAATGGCTGGCTGGATGAATGGATGAATGGATGGATGGATGGATGGGTGTATGTATGATCATATACATATATATGTCAACGATCAGGATGATTGTTTCCCATTTTGAAGGATTACGTAAACTAGATAAACATTCTTTCCTACACATGGCGGCCTATTTCAAAGAAATCTTCTTTGTGTATCGATAAATCAATTTAATGATATATAAGTTTTACGCATTTGAGTTTTGTGTGCGCGCAAGTCTGTATGCTTGCATGCCACGCATACATATACGCATACATTCATTCATACATACATACATACATACATACATACATACATACATACATACATGCATACATATTAGATGGATAGGTGGATAGATAGATAGATAGATAGATAGATAGATAGATAGATAGATAGATACATAGATACATAGATGAATGCATACATGAACACAGGTATATATGTATGTTTGGTTTCGTGTGTACAAATGTCATGTGTATGAAATCTATTCATATATCCTTGCCCGCATACAGAGGAGGGAGATAGGGGAGATAAAGGGGGAGAGAAAGAGAGGGAGAGAGAAATAGTTGGAAAGACACAGAGATAGAAGAATGAAATTTTTCCGAGTAAGATAATACTCTTCTTTAAAACAGTAATGTTTCTCGCAGTTGTTCATTAATCCCGGTAGGGATCTGCAAGTCTGTAGCCCAGCCTTAAAAACCCGCATATGTGCTTATCGCTATGCGAAACTATACAAATATATGCAGCTACATATATACTTATACAGAAAGCAATCGTAAGCTCTTGTACACAACTCTTACAGGAGTTTGCGTCTACTAGTTCCATTGGAGACAAATTACAACCAAACTCGTTCTCATCATAAGTTTCTTTTTCTCTTTTTCAGTAATAGGTGCAGGCGTGACTGTGTGTCAAGAAGCTTGTTTCCCAACCACATGGTTCCGGGTTCAGTCACACTGCGTGGCACCTTTGGCAAGTGTCTTCTACTATAATCTCGGGTCGACAAAACCTTGTGAGTGGATTTGGTAGACGGAAACTGAGAGGAGCCCATCGTAAATATATACATATATATATATATATATATATATATATATATATGTGTGTGTGTGTGTGTTTGTGTGTTTGCGTGTGTGTGCGTGTGTGTGTATGTGTGTGTGTGTGTCTTTGTCCTCTCGACACCATCGTTTGACAACCAATTTTGGTGTGTTTACGACCCTGTAACCTAACGGTTCAGCAAAAGAGACCGATAGAATAAGCACTAGGCTTACAAAGAATAAGTTCTGGGGTCGATTTGTTTGAAATCTCTTAAGGTGGTGCTCCGGCATGGTTGCAAGTCTCATGACTGAAACAAGTAAAAGAGTAAAAGGATAAAAGAGTAAATAGCATACATTATTGAACTTGTGTTCTTCCATCTTTTTAAAAATACGACAATGTGTGACATGCATATTCTGCTACGTATAGTACCTTAGAGTCATCGGTACTAGTTTTGCTGAACCTTGTTTTTTTATATAATGATGTGAAACTCTATAATCTATAAAGATGAGTTTAACGATATATGTTGGACAGATGAATTTTTTTTAGGTTAAATGGATTTGGTCCGAAAACTAGAAAAAGAAAATTTTATTTTCGTTCACGTTCTTGCTATCATTGTGTGACTTAACCAAATCGAAATTGCTAAACTTTGTTTCTGTATAATGATGTGAAACTGTAATCTGTAAAAATGAGATTAACGATATATGTTGGACGTTGAATAGTTTAACGAATATTTTAGGTTAAATGAATTTGGTTATAAAACTAGAAGGAAAAGGAATTTATTTTTCATTCACATTCTTGCCATCACTGAGTGGCTTAAATAAAACAATTTACTATGCAATATAATGCGTTCAAGTTTAGTGCCACAACGTACCACGATACATGAGTAAGTTCTCTTATAGCCTTCGATCAGTCTAAACTTGGGAATGATTTCCAACAGGCATTTCGGCTGGATCTGGTCGAGGGGGAACAAAAACACCCTGCACAAAGTTTGAGGGCAATCTGTTAGCATTTTAACGCTAAGGGAAGCAACTCTGTATCAGTCATGGTGGTAGAGTTGATACTGTTGATATTTCACTGATGCCATGACTGCTAACATTATTTCTTATTTAAATATAACTTTGAAACCAGAGGCAGTGGAAAGGAGTTCCAGCTAGATCAAATATCCATACAATTTAAATGCACGTGTTTCTGATATCCAAGTGGCTAGAAAATGTTAGGAGAAGGGCACTCAGGAGTCATGAGTGGGATGCAGCCCTCCCAGTTAACAGTATAGGTTAACTGCGGAGCACTTGTCTAAGTGGGTTCTCTTGTCTGAAGGCCTGCTGTTGAGCTCTCTTTCGAGGTTTTGTAACCACTAGGATCGGTCAGAAACTTGTGAATAAAAATCGATAAAACGAGACCTTGAAGATTCATTACAATTTCAAACCTGTTCTTATATGATAAACCCAAAGCATCACCTTTTCTAACACGACTAAATGGATCTTGGGTGCCTTTGAAAAGCCGATATTTGGACCAATTTGCCTGCTTCCTTCTGTCTGCTTTCAGCTTCTTTCTGTCTGCTTTCAGCTTCTTTCTGTCTGCTTTCAGCTTCTTTCTGTCTGCTTTCAGCTTCTTTCTGTCTGCTTTCAGCTTCTTTCTGTCTGCTTTCAGCTTCTTTTTGTCTGCAAAACACTTTACATGGGGTGCAATCATGTTCTGATTCATCACAAATAGTGAGTGGAGACATATATTTCAATGTCTTTGCCTCTATTACTATTTATCCGGGAGTATATCATCTTTTATAAAAGAACATGCTTTTATCTCTACTAGAACTTGTTTTTCTACAAACTGCTAAATATATTTATCTATACTAGAAAATATATATACTTATAGCAGAAAATATATTTATCTATACAAGAAAAATGCTTTTACTTATAGGAGAAAATGATCATTTTCGATAAAATAGTGTGTGTATTTATCTATACAAGGTAAAATAGTTATCTATTCTTGAAAATATAATTATACTCAAAAATGCATTTATGTTATCCAGAAAATCCATTTATTTACACCAGGAAAATGCATTTACTTAAAACAGATGTATTTAATCTAGAAAATTTATACCAGAAAATGTAGGTATATATACTAGAAAATATACTCATCTATAATCGAAAATATTTTAATATAGATTAGAAAAAAATTTACATATATGACAAAATGCATCTGTTTATAGCAGAAAATTTCTTTTTCTATTTATGAAAACACGTCTATGTGTAATGGAAAATGTATTTGTCTATAGCATAAAGTGTATTTATCTAGATGAGAATATGTATGCATCTATATAGGAAAATATATTTATCTGTACATCAGTATAAATACCTATATTCTGCAAAAAATCTCTACCTACACATTTATCTATTGCAAAAATAGACATATATCTATTCTAGAAAAGGTATTCATCTATAAAAAGAAATGCATTTTTTTATACTGTATGATAGAAAAATGTATTTGTCTATCGCAGAAAATACATTTCAGCAAATTAGAAAATGGATTTAACTATCGCAGGACATTAATTTCTCAAAAAAATATATTTATATATAATAGAAAATGTATTTATTAATCAGAACCTAAATATATGAATATATAGACTAATGATGCAATGAAATGTAATTATCTAAACTAGAAAATGTATTTGCTATTGCGAAAGAAGTACTTATCTGAGTGAGGAAATACATAAACTCCTATATTTAGTCTTGAGTGAACTGAGCAGGGGTTATGAGCATGTGTAAATGTGTATATATCCATGTATTTATGTATATCTGCATACATTCATTACTATATATGTACACATATGTGTATGTGTATATATCCCTGTGTATATGAGTGTGTGCGTTTTAGTGTTTATATGCATGTACGAATTTGAAACATGCATGTCTGAAAACATGGAAATATGCTTGAATAAATAGTATCACACACACACACACACACACACACACACACACACACACACACACACACACACACACACACACGCACACACACACAGATACACAAATATAGATATATAGACGTATGGATGCATATTTGCGTACATATATATTTATGCACACATACATGCATTCATGCACACATACATATATACATACATTATTGTTGGCACTCCGTCGCTTACGACGTCGAGGGTTCCAGTTGATCCGATCAACGGAACAGCCTGCTCGTGAAATTAACGTCCAAGTGGCTGAGCACGCCACAGACACGTGTACCCTTAACGTAGTTCTCGGGGAAATTCAGCGTGACACAGTGTGACAAGGCTGACCCTTTGAATTACAGGTACAACAGAAACAGGAAGTAAGAGTGAGAGAAAGTTGTGGTGGAAGAGTACAGCAGGGTTCGCCACCATCCCCTGCCGGAGCCTCGTGGAGCTTAAGGTGTTTTCGCTCAATAAACACTCACAATGCTCGGTCTGGGAATCGAAACTGCGATCCTATGACGCCGAGTACGATGCCCTAACCACTGGGCCATTGCGCTTCCACTTATACATACATACATACATACATACATACATACATACATACATACATGTATCCATACACATATCCATACATGCATGATTAAACACTTCTTGAGATAAGTTAGTATGCAGAGGTGGTAAGATAATATATACACTATATACACTATCGATATATATATATACACTTTCAATGTATTCGATATCGTCTACTATGAAGTAATATTAACTAACGTAAATGTAGTAGTCTTTGCTTGTTACACATAGACTTTTTGACGGTCAGAAAAGAACTTAAAACCACTTAATTCTGTCCTTTCTGCAGCCGAGGTCATCGAAGTTTGCCGCAAAAAGGCTTTTATGATGTCGCGTATTTGATGTTGAATGATTTAAAATCTGTTTCAATGCTTTTGTTGTGCATCGGCACATGATGTTAGCTTCGGTTTGCTGTGATAACAATGGTGGACTTAACAATACAGACAAGATATTCTATGCAGTTTTGCCAATGAACGTACATACATACATACGAACAAAAATACACACACACACACACACGGAAGCACACATATCTATATGTACGTGGGTGTGAATGTATATGTGTGTGTGCGTGTGTGTGTATTTATTTACGTAAGTGTGTGCGCATGTAGTTAAGTAGATTATTTATATACGACTGGTCAGCACTAAACACACAGGTATGTGTTTAAGCGATTTAATTCTTACGCACGTGAAATACGTACACTCACACACACACTCACACATGCGTACGCGCACACGCACACACACACATGTTTATAGTGTGTATGTGCGAGTATGTGTGTGTCTGTGTGAGTATGTGTGTGTGAGCTTACAGAGTTATAATTCTGTTACTAGCCTAGTGACTCTCACAAAGCTTTAGAAACTACTGGTAAGAATTTTGCTTTTCAACCACATGGTTCCGGGTTCAGTCCCACTCCGTGGCACCTTGGGTAAGTATCTTCTATTATAGCCCCAGCCCGACCATAACCTTGAGAGTGGATTTGGTAGAAGGAAACTGAATGAAGCCTGTCGTGTATGTGTATACACACACACACACACACACACATACACACACACACACGCACACACACATACATATATATCTCAGTGTGTGTGTCTTTGTGTTTCTGTTCACCCCCCCCCCCCCGCAGCCGCTTGACAACAGGCGTTCGTGTGTTTACGTCCACATAACATAACGGTCCTGCTAGAGAAACTAATAGAATAAGTATCGGACATATAAAATAATAATAATAATAATAATAATAATAATAATAATAATAATAATAATAATGATGATGATGATGATGATGATGATGATGATGGTGATGATGATGACAATAATAATAATAATGATGATGATGATAATATTAATAATAATAATGATGACGATAATAATAATAATAATAATAATAATAATAATAATAATAATAATAATAACAACAAAAACAACAACAACAACAATCTTTTCTACTATAGGCAGAAGGCATGAAATTTGGGCGGGAGGGTGTAGTCGATTAGATCGACCACAGTACTCAACTGGTACTTGATTTATCGACCCTGAAATTATGAAAAGCAAAGTCGACCTCGGCGGAATTTGAACTCAGAACGTAGCAACATTCTTCAAAGCCGTGCCCCAGCTCCGCCGCAGACAAATGGTTAAAACATTTAAAAGTAAAAATGAAAAAAAAATTAAATCGAATTAAAGCATCAAATCTACATTCTGAAGTATTGAGCACTATATGTGCAAAAGATCTCTTCACATGAATAAGCTAAGAATAGTGTAGGGTGTTCAAGAGATCTCTGCGCAGTATTTAATGGTTTTTCGGGCGATTCTTGTACACTGATCATTTACTTGCTCCCATAAAAGAAGAGTCTGGTGGTTTTAAATCAGGTGACCTTGGTTGCCAAAGTCCCTCCGAAATAATCTGTTCACCGAAAACTCTTGAAGTAGCGTCATGGGGATGTGCAGAATGAAAACAAAATCACTGTGGAGAAAATTTTTGACACCCTGTATAATAAATACTATAAAGTACATCAGAAGGAAAAACAAAAACGAAATTCGGAATGCATCTGGTAGTCACGTAAGTCGCGCGTATCTATACATCGGTGTCCATCGAAAAAATAAGTATCGCCGCCGCGTCTAAAAGCAAACAGACTAACAATTTATGAAGGATAAACCGTGAGATTAATTCAAATATAAAACTAGTGTCCATTATCTGTTTTGTTCGCAAGGCCGTTGTACATTATGAGTTTGTTCCGCGTGTTCAGACGAACAATAAATACTTTTTCTTGAATGCTTTGAAGTGTTTGAGAGAAACAGTGCGGAGTTAGAGTCGTGAGGCATAGAGAAACAAAATATGGAGGTATCCATTGTCTGTATTTATATAGATATGCATTAATACATTTGTATTGATTTCAACGATATAATTCCAAGTATCAAATTTGTTATAATTCATTTATTCTGGTCATGTGATTTTTCTTCTGAAACTTGAAGAAAATTGTATTTTGCAAATTTCATTCTCTCTTTTATTTTCCTTAAGATATTTCAAATATAGTTACCAGCATGTTCTGATTTGCTGGCAGAATCGTTAGCGAGTCCACTAAATGGTTTAGTGATATTTATTCCGGCTTAAAATTTAGTTTTTTTTTTTTTTATTTAACATTCTGAGATCAAATCCCGCTGAAGTTAAATTTGTTTTTTATACTTTCGGGGTCAATAAAATAAAGTATTAGTCAAGTTCTGAAGCGATGTAATCGACTGACGCTTTCCCCTAAAACTGCTGCTTTTGTAACAAAATCTAAAAAAATTATACGGCGTCGAGCTGGTGGAATCGTTACCGTGCATGACAAAATGTTTATCGGCATTCCTTCTTTATGCTCTGAATGCAAATGCTGCTGAGGCTGGTTTGGGTTTTTTTACCCCTCTGGAGCCGATTAAATTATACCAGTTGAGCACTAGTGTCGATGTAACAACTATCCTTCCTACCGAAATTGCAAGGCATGTGTCTAAATTTGAAACAGTTGTTATTATTGTTACTAGTTCGTTATTCATCGCTACGCCGTTGGAAAAATATTTGTTAATCATGCACGTATCCTCTTATATTGTTCAAAGTAAAAGACTGTGTTCTATTGTCTATATGTTGAAAGACATACAGAAAAACACACACTCACAAGCGCACACACAAACACAACCCGCCCCAAAAATAAATATATGTAATATATATATATATATATATATTCCATTTCCTCCCTCCACCATCCTCTCTGCTCTCGTGTGACCTGTGGTCAATTTTCTTTTCACTCCAGCCGCTGTGAAGGCAAGACGAACTACTAGCGTTCTACCTCAGATTTGCGTTTGGCCGTACGGCTTTTGAATGTTGTTTTCACTGTCCATTTTTTCCTGTCTTGGTTTGTGTTTGCCACCTTGGAATCCTCTGTGTAGTTGGTTGATCCACTACTCAGGAAGAGACTATTCTAGAGTACGTCCTGTCTGGTCTTCGAAACGTCTAGATAGAATAGAGACAGCTGATGAAGGGATATTCCAAGGGGCTTTCCGTTTTCCTATGTGTTCGTTCCGTTGTCTGTAGTTTATTGTTCTAACGTCCTGTACCCTGATATGCATGTATATACACATGTAGATGTGTATACATGTATATATATTCTTTGTATTATATATATATATATATATATATATATATATATATATATATATATATATATATATATATATATATATATATATATATATATATATATATATGTATATATATATACATATAGTCCTTTTTCTGAAACCTGTGTTGCGTTTTGTAGACAGATTTGCACATGAAATTCTCGCGTTTTTAATTAACACTTGTAAGTAACTAAGGTGACAACACCACCTATTTATCTATCATTTACTCTCTTCCACTTTCCCCCGCTCTCTCTCTCTGTACTTCTCTGTCAACAACAATTTGTCTCCTCCCATTCTTCCTTCTCCCTGCACAGATGTTCTTACGTACAGACAGACGGAGATCAGCTTCCCTATCATAATAAATGAAGTACATGTATCGTTTTATAGCCCCCTCCCCCTAGAAGGAAAAACCCATGCGTGATGATGACCCCCCCCCCCTTTATTTCTGTCTTATAGGTTAATCAGAGGAAGAAGACTTTACCAAATGTCTTTTTGAAATGTGTAAGAATGGTGGAGAAAGGTAAAGACGAAGCCACAAACCAACGATCTAGACTGAATGTTGTGAAGAGTATAAACTAAAGGCACCCAAGGGTTAAATGGTGGTGTTAAACCAGACGAAGTATTAATTCTTTAAACCAACAACTGATACAATCTAACCGATGATTTTTCACACGGTTATTGCCAACACAACTTTACTCAGAAGTCGCTGTGATGTGGTATCGAACCCGAAAAGTTATGATATCGAAGCGAACTTGTTAACCACAATGGTCATGACATTATAAATCTCCCCGTTGATATTATAGAGGAACGGCAGTTAAACGTTTAATTAACACTGCGTAGTATAGCTTACATTTAATACACACTGTGTAGTATAGTTAACCAAAATCAAGGAAGAACATCAGAAATAAATATTTCCGGGAGAAGAAAATAGGCGACTTGTCCAGCAGATAAAATTGTAATGACAGTAACCATCAGTCATTTATTGAAGAAATTCTTGACTAATGACTGGAAAAATGGATGCAGACGTACATTTGAAAAGTGTAAGAAATTAGGCTTGTAATTCGTAGAGATTGAATAGCCTAAGCTGAAATAACGCGCAGGAAAGGAAACAAACAAGTATTGCTGAAACAAATTAAATTCTGAAACAATATAGAAAGATTAATATTTCTACAAAAGCATCATCTATTTGTTCACGAAATGGAAAATATTATTTTGATCAAAGCAAGAAGAGAAGTCCAAATTTCCGAGCAGAAAAAAAAAAATCTTTGACGGAGAACAAGCTTGATGTAAATATTTAGCATACGACTTTACGAGGTTGTTAAAAAAAAAACGAAGGAAGGTTAAGTAAAACTAATGAAGGCAGTGTCTTAGCTTGATCTCCGCTCAATAAATCAAACTTATAGAAAAATAAGATATTTGTACTCACTATTTACCATCGTGGACAATCTCGAGATTTACTGGAATTCCATTGTTTCTCAATCAGCTGATAGAACGGATGAAGATTTTCTCCTCTTCCCAATTGCCACAAATTATGCCTGAAAAGATCAAATGTAGACTTACAGAAAATTACTCTCAACGGGTAGGAGTACTTGGTGAAAAATTACCCGTTATGATATAGATGTATTTTTATCAGGCAAGGTTATATATATATATATATATATATATATATATGGATCTATGTGAATGTATCTTGTGTTTGTACCCTATCGTTGGCTTTACAAGTGTTGTATTATATATATATATATATATATATTGTTGTATTTCGGGGCGGTCATTTTTTTTTTTTGTTTCTCAAATAAACAAATGCACGATATATTCGTTCTTCATTCGCTTATTACTGTTCTTATTCTCTAACTCATGTCCATTGTCAGGAAATCTTTCGTCACACATCCGTGACCTCTTCAGTGACACTTTCCGTCCTCGTGTGAGCTCTTACTCCGCTTAGCTCATTTTCTTTGGAATGCAACAGTAATAAATGACTGAAGAACGAATATATAGTGCTTATTTGGCAAAAAAAAAAAAACAACCCCAAAACAAAAGGAAATGACTATCCTTAAAAACAACAATATCTGTTTCGACACAATTTAACAACGGGGATCTTGCAACGCAAATTCATAAACATGAACATAAACATAAACATGCGTGAATATATATATAGTAGGAATTTACAAAAACAAAAAAAAAAAAAACAAAAGACGATGCCGGGTGTGTAAACAACAAACAGATATATTAGTTTAACGCTCGGGAAGTGAGAAACTCTTTTACATTACGAGCCTACGCTCTTCGACAAAAAGGAACGCAGAAATAAACAGGGAGAAATATTAGGCGGCGAGCTGGCAGAAACGCTAGCACGCCAGCCAAATTGCTTAGAGGTATTTCGTCTGCCGTTACGTTCTGAGTTCAAATTCCGCCGAGGTCGACTTTGCCTTTCGTCCTTTCGGGATCGATTAAATAAGTAACAGTTACGCACTGGGGTCGATGTAACCTACTTAATCCGTTTGTCTGTTCTTGATTGTCCCCTCTATGTTTAGCCCCTTCTGGGCAATAAAGAAATAAGAAATAAACAGGGAGCGAACATAGAAAAAGATTTAGCGGCTAACGGAGTATCTCTGATGACGATTAATTCAATCAAAAGTCATCGATGATCTGACTCCCTCACTTGCTGTTGGGTGGTTGCCTCCCTTGTCACTCAATAGTGACATGGCTAAGAGTTGTCTTGACTCTTATTTCTAGCAATGCTGGTGCCAACTTGCAACCGTTGTCACTTTAGTAACGATTGTACTTTTAGTTTTAAATTGTAACCAGCCAACTTAATAATTTATACACACACACACGCACTCACACACACACGGGTTTCTCTCGATTTCCATCTGCCAAATCTACTCAGAAGGGTTCGGTTATAGAAGAAGGCAGCTGACCATATTGCCACGCAGTGGGATTTATCCCGGCACTATGTAGTTGAAAAGCAAACTTCTTATTACACAGTCACGCCTGCACCTGTTGCTAGGCCTACGCCTGTTGCTAGGCCTACGCCTGTTGCTAGGCCTACGCCTGTTGCTAGGCCTACGCCTGTTGCTAGGCCTACGCCTGAATGTTCATGAAAATTTAGAAACTGAGGTTCCACATGTTTTTGTTCGTCGGAGAAACTTGAAACATTTATTCATAGTATTGACTATATGGAAAAAGAAGGAGAAAGAAAGAAAGAAAGAGAGAGGAGGAGAGAGACAGTGAAAAAGAGGAAGAGAGAGAGAGAGAGGGAGAGGGGAGTTTTAATATTGAACTATGAACCGTCATAGTTGGCATGAATGGAAGTAGGCGTTATTTGATGAATATAAAATTTTGCCCTCAAGCATAGACCTAATATTTTTCTTTAGATAATTCACTACATTCTTTATGATAACCGGATAATTAACTTTAGTTAAAAGAAAATTAGTCATACGCTTGATCATTAATGCACGTAAGTGTAGTGATTCGCTTATTACGAATAGAGCGAGCAATGAAGAAACTAGGTTTCGTTGACACAACGTCTCGTAAAATCGTAACATACCGGTAGTTGTTGCCCCTACTTGCTAAAATAAATTTTATTTTGCACTGCATAAGTATTATTATTTAGTTAGGTAAAAGCAGCGAATTGGCACAATCGTTATCACGCCGGGCAAAATGCTTATCGACATTTCGTCTATCATAACGTTCTGACACTGTCATAACGTCTATCATAACGTTCTGTCGAGTTCGACTTGGCCTTTCATCCTTTCGCGTTACTATATATTAAATTGCAGTCAAACACTGGAGTCGATATAATCAATTAGTACTCTCCCCTCCAAATCTCGGGCCTTGTGCTTATAGTAGTAATGCACGGCAGCGAGCTGGCAGAAATCACTGCCACCCTGGGATAAATGCTTTCGTCCGTCTTTACTTTGTAAGTTGAAATTCCACCGAGGTTGACTTTGCTTTACATCCTTTAGGCGTCGATAATTATCAGTTAAAACACTTCGGTCGATGTAATCGACTGTCCCACCCCATGAAAATTTCGATCCTTGTTCCGATAGTAGAAAGTATTATTTAATTAGCGAAGAGCGGAATGCGGCGAACTGGCAGAAACGTTAGAACGCCGGGCGAAATGTTTCGCGGTATTTCGTCTGCCGTGACGTTCTGAGTTCAAATTCCGCCGAGGTCGACTTTGCCTTTTATCCTTGTTTAGCCCCTTGTGGGCAATGTTTAGCCACTTGTGGGCAATAAAGAAATAAGAAACGTGAGCATGCCGGGCGAAATGCTTTGCAGTATTTCGTCTGTCTTTACGTTGTGAGGTCGACTTTGCATTTCATCCTTTCGGGGTCGATAAATTAAGTATCAGTTGCATACTGGAGTCAATCTAATCAACTGGAACCCTTGTGCCTAGAGTAGAAAATATTTAGAGAAAAGCGACGAGCTGGCAGAATCGTTAACACACCAGGTACAATGCTTAGCGGCATTTTGTCCGTCTTTACGTTCTGAGTTCTAATTCTGCCGATGTCAACTTTGCATTGCATCTTTTCGGAGATCGATAAATTAAGTAACATTCAAACATTGGGTAGTTGTAATTGATTAGTCCTCTCCCCTAATATTTCAGGCCTTGTACCTATTGTAGAAGGGATTATTTAATTAGATATAACTTCCTTAGATTGAATAAAGAGCACCAAATTTCACTCAAAGTGGACGATGATGATGATGGTGATGATGACGAGGATTAGAGAGAGAAGGTTAGTACGTATTCGAGGAGAAGAGAGAGAGAGAGAGAGAGAGAAACCTAACAACGTAATAGAAACAGATATATACTATAAGCCCACGGACTCCAAGCAATATCTACTGTTCAATTCATGCCACCCCAGACACACCAGAATGCTTCAACCTAACAAAAAGGATATGTACTATAGTTTCTAATGCAAGTAGAAGAAGAAGAAGAATGCGGGACTGTCATGATAGTAGTATGTTAAATGGTCAAGTGCCCTGAAAGTGACCCTCTGTCTCTCTGTCCCTCTCTCTATATTTCTCTCTCTATATATTTCTCTCTCTCTATATTTCTCTCTCTCTATATTTCTCTCTCTCTCTCACTCTGTTTCACCCACTCTTTCTCTCTTTCCCTGCCTATATATCCGTCTGTGTGTCTCTGCCTCTATATCTGTCTGTGATAATAGTATGTTTAATGGTCAAGTGCCCTGAAAGTGACCATCCAACTCTATGTTTCTCTGTCCCTCTCTCTATCTTTCTCTCTCTCTCACTCTGTCTCACCCACTCTTTCTCTCTTTCTCTCTTTCTCTCCCTCTATGTCTGTCTATCCGTCCGCCCGTCTGTCTGTCTGTCTGTCTGTCTCTCTCTCTCTCTCTCTCTCTCTCTCTCTCTCTCTCTCTCTCTCTTTCTCTCTCTATCTCAGTATCCCTCTTTTTTTTAAGAGGCTACGATGGGGTTTCGGGGAACGATGAAGATGTTTCTAGTATGATGACCAAGCTTGAGCAGGCTCTATCGATATTGATGATATAATTACTTGTCAACAGCTGATTGCAACGTAATTAGTGATATACTCCACCACCACAATTCTTCTGTCTAAAATTATACTAAACCAAGGTCGTTTGGAAGTAAATTTAGACAAACGTCCAACAAAATGTCTTGTTTTAATTAATTCCCTCCCTTTATGACTTCAGTGATTTCAATTCCTCATGGAGTTGAGTTTCATTTTCATCCTATCAGAATTGCTTTTCATTATATGTTCTGTTATGTACCTAAGTTATAAATCATTACATAATCTAAGTATATGTATATGCAAATGGTTTAATACATATATATATATATATATATATATATATATATATATATATATATATATATATATATATACATACATACATACATATATATATATATATATATATATATATATATATATATATATTTCATTTTCATGTTCTGAATTCAAATTCCGCTGTGGTCGACTCTTCCTTTCATCCTTTCGGGTCAATAAATTAAGTATCAGTTACGCACTGGGTCGATGTAATCGACTTAATCCCTTTATCTGTCCTTTTTTGTCCCTTCTATGTTTAGCTCCCTTGTGGGCAATAAAGAAATAATAAACGTTAGCACGCCGGGCGAAATGCTTAGCGTTATTTCGTCTGTCTACATGTTCTGAGAGTCGATAAATTAAGTGACAGTTGTGTACTGGGGTTGATCTAATCGACTGCTCCCCACACAAAAAAAAAAAAGAAAAAATTCGGGCCTTGTGCCAAGTGTAGAAAATAATATTTTAATACCTAATATTTTTTTTTCAAAGGGAACAGTAAATATTATGCTGCAAATTACGTACACGTACAAAATATATATACATACATAGGCACATACACACATACATTATATATACATGTGTGTGTGTGTGTGTGTGTATAGTTCAAATTTTTAGAAAATCGCAGACGAAGACAGGCGTAGGAACAACAAGCTAGTGCATTAGTTTGACGCTCTGGAAAAATGGAAAGTCTTTTACGTTTCGAGTTTACGCTCTTCGACTGAAAGGAGTAAGAGGAAATAAATAAAGAGAGAATGAAAAAAAAATGTGTTGAGTTCATTGGTCCAACATAGTGTGTGTGTGTGTGTGTGTTTATCTGTTTGTGTATGTATGCATATGATATATATATATATATATATATATATATATATATATATATATATATATATATATATAAGTTTTAGGATTTGTGTAAACCAATATATACTTCATACGATACATATGTGTGTGTGTGTGTGTTGTGTGTGTGTGTGTTTGCGCGCGAACGCGTGTTCACTGTTTACCAACCGGTGCCGGTTTGTTTATGGCACCGTATCATAGCGGTTCAGCAAAAGACCACAATAGAATAATCACCATGTTTGAAAAAAAACAAAAAAACTAGTGCCTGTGGTCGATTCGTTTGTCTAAAAAAACTTTTCAACGCTCTGCTACAGCATGGCCGCAGTCTAATAACAAGAGATAAATGATAAAAGATAAAGCAATGGCTTTCATTTGTAAACCCCTAAATATTCCTATGTTATCCGGCAGGGTCGTGTGGTTAAGAAGAACGCTTTAAATCAACGTGGTTTCGGATTCAGTTTTATGGTGCCGCATCTTTGGCAAGTGCCTTCTTCTATAACACTGTGCAGACTAAAGCTTTGTGGGTGAATTTGATTGACGGAAAATGTGCGGAACTTCGAAGTATATATGTTTATATGTATA
>NC_142933.1:86797276-86832276 GCF_046866305.1 Octopus bimaculoides
TGTGCCGTAAACTATTTATCATTTCTGTGGTGCCCCCTTCCCTTGATGCCCTAAGCGCGTACTTATTTTGCTCAATGGTTAATTGAAAATGTGGGCAGCGAAAGAATTAGTGAAGCTAGTATCTCATCACGTTTTTCTTGTTCCTTGCATGTTACCAATTTTAGAGAGAGAAGGGAGAGAATTCAACTTCAGTGCTTTACTTGTACTGTATTTATCAATGAATGCAAATTTGGCCTCGGTAGAATTTTAACTCGGGGGCTAACGAGCTAAAACACACACCGCAAACAATTTTTATCAGATCGAGTATACAAAGTAGGTACCCTACAATGTTTCTGTACAGGATTATATCAATCTATTGATATTGATAACGGATTAATGTTAACGAGCGACTAGACAATGGTAACATTGGCTACTTTGATGCATTGAAATGAAATATACAACTTTATATTGCTTCGGTAGACTTTAAACCATTTAGAGGAACCACAAGTATCTACAGTGCCCAGGCAATGATGTACGGTATCTGTATCATTAACTAGATTATCAAGTAATCGCCTTTAGATTGGATGCTAGTTATCGAGGGTAATTTTATCAGTGAAGAAGAATTAAACTCAGCATTGCATAGAAACGGATAATTCTTCAGTTGTACACTGTTATTCTTAATCTACAGCTGAGGGGATGTTTTATTATTAGCCGGTTACAGTTAGGTTATCTCTTCTGTTGTGGTTTAGTAATCTTGCTATTATTTAAAAAGATCTACTGGTAACAGGTAGTAGTTCAATAACGAGCTTTAGATTTATTATCCAGATGTGACCCTGTTCATATAATCAGTAGGGATCATCTGCATTATTTAATCTATCGAATTAGAAAGCAGGTACCATATCATGTGTGAAAACGTGTGATCATTCATGAATACATTCATGTAAGTCTATACAAGTATAACTGCAAATGAATTTCATGAATTATATGTTTTGGAGATACGCTTAACGCATCTACTTCTTCTGAGCTACAACTAAATCGGTGGCTCCTACAGTGGGCGGCACCCCCGGGGGAGGGGGTCGGTGGAAGGATTAAGGGTGGGATGGTGTCATTGAAGGAACGTGATGCGATAATGAGGTGGAGAAAAAGGGGCGAGGGATGTAAGAACAAACAAAATGACGTGTTAATAAGGTTATGTTTTATTTGTGAATTGCATGTTTTGAAATTAACTCCAGAAAATGGTTTACGTTTGTAATGGTGGGTGGGGGTGGGGGTGCGGCGCTAGGAATCTGGCCCGGGTGCCAAGGGGACAGCTGCCCCCCACAAAAGGTTTCGGAACCACTGTATTAAATGGTTTCACCGGAAGTCTAGGAAGAAAGCTCCAAAATATCTTACGTACAAAGTTGTTCAATTTTCTACTCTATGATCACCTTTCGGAGTTATGAATCTTACGTTCCTATTCATGTTTACGAACAATTTCCAGCCTCTTCAGATTAAGCATATCATCTTTCATCTGCTCCCACCACCCAATCACATAAGAATCGCTCTTATAAGATACGGGTTCAACTGTTTCTATCTAGAGAAATGACTCAGTAAACAAAACAGGTGTGGGAGATTGTTTCGTGTGTGGTGTTGGTAGAGTGTCATTCGTCTTATGATGTCAGTAAACATTGACATGAAAAGATAAAAAGAAACAATAATAACAAAATAGATAATTGAAAGAGAAACCAAGAAAAAGATAGATAAAGAGAGAGAGAGAGAGAGAGAGAGAGAGAGAGAGAGAGAGAGAGAGAGGGGGAGAGAAAGGTGGGAGACAAAGAGAGAAGTGGGATGAAAGATAGACAGTGAAAAAAATATATTTCAAAGAGAGAAGAAACAGCAACAAAGAGAAAGTGTGCTAAGTTTTGAAGCTGATAATGTGTGTGTGTTTGTGAGTGTGTGTGTGCCTGTGTGTATGTGTGTGTGTGTGTGTGTGTGTGTGTGTGTGTGTGTGTGTGTGTGTGTGCTTATTTTCAAGCGCTTGAGCATTGTAACGATAATTTTCATAGCCACAAGAGGAGAGAATGAGAGATGTTACAGGAGGAAATTGCATGACATAAGTATAGAATAATAACGATGATCCTTTCTACTGAAGGTACAAGGCCTGAAATTTGGTGGGGGGGGGGGTGAAGGGGACTAGTCGATTACATCGACCCCAGTGTTTCACAGGTACTTATTTTATGGAGTCCCATGGATGAAATGTTAAATTGACCTCGGAGGCCTTTGAACTGAGAACGTAGCGACGTGCGAAACAATGCTAAGCATTTTGTCCAGCGCTCTAACGATTTCGCCCGCTCGCCACCTTAATAATAATAATAATAATAATAATAATAATAATAATAATAATAATAATAATAATAATAATAATAATAATAATAATTTAGACCTAAGGGTAGCAATTTTGAAGGAGGCTTTAGTCAAACAAATCAAGTCTAGGACTTACTGATATTTCAGTTTATCAACCCACGATGGATTAAATGCAAAAGTAATAATGGCGTAATTTGAACTCAGAAGCGTCCAACGATTCTACCAATTCAGCATGTATGTTGACGTGTCTGACAATGTGAAAGGACGAGATATAATTGTGCACTAATACCTATAATCTTTTAATCAAACTAGAAATTTTCTGGCCTAACTACAAACACATTATATTGTTAGCTGACATCCTAGAAAAGGAGTAAAAAAAAAAAAAACTTTCCATTGAACCAAATACTATAGTCTTAAAACAAAGGAAGAACACATTAGATAATTCCGACCTTAAAATACTACGTCTAAAGCTAAATAGACTGGATATTGTCACGGTTAAATCACCTGTGATTATAAGTCTGCTCGATCGTAGCTGACCTGGAACTAATCAACGTATTTATAAACAACAACAATGTCACCACATAGCAGTTTCTCGAATTAGTTTAATATAAGATACAAAAAGTGAAGAGTGAACATGGCGGGTAAAAGCAACAATATGCTCGGTAACAATCGGTGCATTCGGGTCAACAGATACGAGTGCAAAGCAATACGTTGAGAAAGTACCTGGCAACGCTGTCTCGCTCAATACAAAAGATTCTCATTTTACGGTACTTCACATTGCCTTATGTAGAACATGGTTTAGTTATAATGACTCGATCAAAAGAAACTTTGTTATGACTATAGCTTGCTCATTGTTCAGCGTTTTATTTAAGCTTTGTCTGTTTACTTCTTACATGTTGAACCTGTAAGAAGTTATTCACCACTTCTATCGGCTTACGTCTTCTGATGGTCACATGTCGATTGATGAATACAAACACTCAATTGAAATCGAAGTGAATTGCATAATATAAATGATGACGATGATGGTGGTGATAACGACGACGACGACGACGACGACTACGACGACGACGACGACAACGACAATAATAACAATAATAATAATAGTAATAATAATTATAATAATAATAATGATAATAATAATAATAATAATAATAATAATAATAATAATAGTAATAATAATTATAATAATAATAATGATAATAATAATAATAATAATAATAATAATAATAATAATAATAATAATTATAATAATAATAATAATAATAATAATAATAATAATAATAATAATAATAATGATAATAATAATAATAATAATAATAATAATAGTAATAATAATTATAATAATAATAATGATAATAATAATATTAATAATAATAACAATAGTAATAATAATTATAATAATAATAATGATAATAATAATAATAATAATAATAATAATAATAGTAATAATAATTATAATAATAATAATGATAATAATAATAATAATAATAATAATAATAATAATAATAATGATAATAATAATAATAATAATAATAATGATAATAATAATAATAATAATAATAATAACAATAGTAATAATAATTATAATAATAGTAATGATAATAATAATAATAATAATAATAATAATAATAATAATAATAATAATAATAGTAATAATAATTATAATAATAATAATGATAATGATAATAATAATAATAATAATAATAATAATAATAATAATAATAATAAAAATAATAATAGTAATAATAATTATAATAATAATAATGATAATAATAATAATAATAATAATAATAATAATAATAATAATAATAATAATAATAATAATAATAATAATAATAATAATAATTATAATAATAATAATAACAGACTATTATTATATTTTGAAACACGGTTTCATTCACGCGCACAACAAAGTATCACAAAGGTATAACAAAAACATGTGGAAATGTACGCATGTAGCCATGTAAAAATGGAGGAAGCGGAATGTGTGTTACACGATATATTAAGAAATATTAAGTGTTTAAAAAAGTATTTCATAAAATAAAAGAATAAGATACACATATATTGATAAAAGTGAGATAAAAAAAAAAGAGCAAATTATACAGAAAACAAATAAGAGCAACCTTCTACTCACGCACGCACGCACACATGGTTAACAGCCAACACCTGTGGTTGTTTAGGAAAACCGTAACTCTTATTACCTTCTGCTTCTATGTATTCCAAACGTGTAGCTCGACACTCAGGTGCCGGACTGGGTTACAATAGGCCACCGTTTAGAAAGCTAACTATATCTGTTCATATATCCTTAAATTGGTATGTATGATCAAATAATCTTTATAATCTATCCGTTGTAGGATCAACCGAGTCGAAGCCATCTCTTCTGACTGTACCTTATGTATTTCTTCTTCATTCAGTTTGTTTAAATGATCCGTTATTCTTAAGGCTGAAGTAGGTCTGTGGGCGTACTCATTGATTCGACTGCTCAACTCACTTTCTGCTTGTGTTATATTATTTTAAGGGAGTGACAATTTTTTTTCTTTTCTTTTTCTGATCATTCTTAGCAATTCAAAGTCCTTCTCCATAATTCATCTCAATCTAATCATCACAAGGTGAAGGAAATGCACTAATTTACTGCACGCTTCTAAAGGAGTTTTAATGAATATGTCGTTTCTAAACGTTTCTAATTTAAAAATACGGTCAGAAATCCTACGATGAGACAGTAAGTCGGATATATCGTCTTAGGTATTTGACCTGAATTTTTATTTATCAACCTCGGCTCGATCAACGGCAAAGATAAACTCACAGGGTTTCAACTTAGAATGCAAAGAGCAAGATAATTTCTCTGACAGTCGAATGATTCTGCCAACTAACTTCATTAGCAGCAATGTCCCATATTTATATATATAAATAAAACGTTACACATGCTAGAAGAAGACTCGTGTGAGTATAGTTAAGACAGAATACCCAATGAATTGCTTGACCATTTTCTGCATTTTATTCAGAACTGAGATTATTAACAGTTATTATAGTTTTCGGGCGAGAGTGGAACGTGAAAGTAGTGTTGAGTAAGGAATAATTCCATACACATAAGATCACTTAAACTCCACAGAATGCATGTTAATGTCGTGCCCACAGTATATATAAAACATACGCATATGCATATAGGCGCAGGAGTGGCTGTGTGGTAAGTAGCTTGCTTACCAACCACATGGTTCCGGGTTCATTCCCACTGCGTGGCAACTTGGGCAAGTGCCATCTACTATAGCCTCGGACCGACCAAAGCCTTGTCAGTGGACTTGGTAGACGGAAACTGAAAGAAGCCCGTCGTATATATGAATATATATATATATATATATATATATATATATATATATATATATATATATATATATATATGTATGTGTGTGTGTATATTTGTGTGTCTGTGTTTGTCCCCCCAGCATCGCTTGACAACCGATGGTGGTGTGTTTACGTCCCCGTAACTTAGCGGTTCTGCAAAAAGAGACCGATGGAATTAGTACTAGGCTTAAATAGAAATAAGCGAGATATTGGGTGAAAAATTAGCAAACCTCATTTGAATATCAGGGAAGTATACCTAGAAGATATAGCAAAAATGTTAGATTTGTGTAAATATTGACAGATCATTACGAAATTTGTAATTTTTAAGTGATCTGATATGAGATCACTGGTAGGTAATGGGTTAAGCCCGATAGCATTAAAAATATGAAAAAACAGCCCACGCAAACGTTAACGTCACCACAAATGTTAAAGCAAAGAACGTATCGTTGGAGATTATAATAATCTAAATAAATATGGTTCTTTACTTCCTATGTCATGCAGATTAAACATAAAATTCATAAATGGATACAAAAGGGATATCTTTACGTCTACTTGCAGGATTTAGTAGCTGAACTGTGCCTGCAAAACGAAACTAGTAGAATATACTCGTACATGATTTAGAGAAAAGTTAGCCAGGGTCTTAACGAAACGTTATACACCAGCAAGTTAGTCAACTTAAAAACTTAGAATCTAAATGTAGAATGTTGAAGAAATATCATATATCAAGAGATTAATTAGAAATATAAATACACAAGGAAACATACAGGGTACAAAACCAAAAGCAAAAATCTGAAACACTGAGAATTTATCCACGAAGAAAAGACCAAACGCATACAAAACTAGATTAATAACAAAATGCAAACAAAGAAATCAAACCCTACAAGATCTACAAAATACTCTGCAGTAGAAATTGAATGTGAACAATAGAAAAATTATATAAACAAGAGAATATCAGGACGAAATGGAATCGGAAATTCAAAAGGGAGAAATCATGAACATGACAATTTGAAGGTCGAAATAATTAAAGAATTACACACAATAGAAGAAATCATAAATAATAGAATAGTTTTAAACAAACAAAAGACAAAAAAAATCCATAGAAATTAAGTGACAAGTTCTCTCAGTTCTTAATGAAATCAGCAATGAAACGATACAACTGGTAAAGAAAACTGAGGCGTAAATAGTGTAAAACTATCATATAGAAATGTAGCTGAGATCAAAGAACACTTAGGACAAGAGATCCTTGCTAATTCGCATTGGAATGGTCGGTATGAAAAGCGACATGGAGTTTTTGAATAAATCAAACAGTTTGATCCAAGTGCAAACGATTTTGCAAAGAACAAAGTAAAACAAGAATAACTGTAACAGGAGGAAGCGAAGAATTCTGGAGAGTCGGAGCAGCGAAGCAATTACTATGGATAATATTGCTGAAAGTAACAAGCAGAGCATTTCCTCTATAGGTTGAAAAACATAAGAGCACAAATTATAACACAAACATTTCAAAAAAAAAAAGAAAAAACTGGAAAGACCCAGAATATAAGATTGTAAACTAATACTGAAAATATGCTCTATCATGAAGATTCTCTTGGATGTTAAAGAAAACGCCTGACACGTTCACACAAATCTATAACATGCAAAACCTACAGCTTACAAAATACTAACTGTAGTATACAACAGGAAGTAAATAAATGGACGTTTGAGAAAGAAACATTTCCCCACAAGAGCAGACAGGTAGTTATCAAAGTTCATGTGACTATAATGATCAATTATTAATCAACGAAGCCATTGCTGAAGATGCTATAAGATGAAAGAACGGTTCAGCTTGATAGAGATAAAGTATCAGATTACTTTTGAGAATGATACTCACGTGTGTTGATTCTGGAAACCTTATCCATGAGTTAAGTAGCACCAATAATGAACTGATATATTAAATAAACATACCTTGAGAAACTGACAAACAATTTTATAGATGCAGATAAAGGAGAATTATAAAGCAAACGTATCATTAGAAAATATTCAAAACTGTTGCTCTATCTCAGTATCATGGACAAAAAGCAACTAGAAATGCATAGATTATCTAAGGAAAATGATGGGAGACTTGGTTGAAAAAAATTCACTAAGACAACATTGAGAAGAAGCGTACTAATTAGGAACGTTAGTACAATAATCATGATAGATTATGAAAGAGAGTCAAGAGAATTTGGCAAACACTGAACTAAACAGTGTCGATTACAAAAGAACGAAAAATAAAAAATAAAAACAGAGTTAAACAGAAAGATTATAGACTTGTTAGACTAAGACTTAAAACAGAGTTAAACGTAAATAATACAAGATAATATAATCTCTAGCTGATCTAATAATAAATTATTATTATATTTTCAATTAGACGCAAAACGAATTAGCACGGACAAAACAGCCACACAAGAGAAGTCTGACTGCATTTAGACTACTTTTCTCTCTAACTAATTTGAACTTATATTTCCCAATAATGCAAAGAAGGAAGGGCTTCGTGCTATTACAACAAAAAGAAAAATGCAAAATCTCCACTGTAGAACTGCAAAGCGTATGTAATAAGAAATAAAAGAAAGCGGTAGTTAGAAGGCAAATGATACAGAAGCTAAATTGACAGGAATTTCCGGGAGAAGAAAAATGGAATATAAAAAGAAATTATGAATAAGGTAGAAACTAATCTGAAAATGGAGCAATAGAATCTCATGCTAAACAGGTGTAAAGAGAAGCCCTTAAATGGACAATATTTGAGAAAACTGAACAGTTAGCAATTCACGGAGAAAATTTGTAAAAACCGACTAAAAAGCGCAGAACACAGATGAAATGCAAAGATGCTTCAGAACGGAGAAAAAGAAAACGTTTGCACACACACAAAAAAATGTGGATGTCCATGCAGACCCACTGTGGAATACAACTCCGAGATAATCTAATGGCCTTTGAGATTCTTTAGAATGTGGATGTCCATGCAGACCACGTTATTCTAGAACATATTTTCACAGA
This sequence comes from Octopus bimaculoides, assembly GCF_046866305.1. Lineage (NCBI taxonomy): Eukaryota > Metazoa > Mollusca > Cephalopoda > Octopoda > Octopodidae > Octopus > Octopus bimaculoides. The sequence goes on from NC_142933.1 coordinate 86,805,947, forward strand.
CCACATATTAATACGTTTATGTAAGAATAAATACAAGCCATAGCGATATCTCTGACCGCGATTCGAAAGTCACTGAGACTCATGAACAGGTAAACGAACCATTAAATCTACATTTTCTCCTGCTTTGTCTTCGGCCATAAAACGCAGATTTACACTCTTTTCCAGCTGATAAAAAATACGTTCTGCAGTATATCAGCAGATACCTGTCCACCTAATTTTTCAAAGAAATATGAAAGTTATCTGTGGCTGTTTGTTAAGTAGCTTGCTTCCCAACCACATGGTTCCGAGTCTGTCTCTCTGAGTGGCACCTTAGGCAAGTGTCTTCTACCCTAACCTCGAGACGATCAAAGCCTCGTGAGTGGATTTGGTAGACGGAAACTGATAGAAGCCTGAAAGAAGCTCGTCGTATATCTATGTGTGTGTGTGTGTGTGTGTGTGTGGTTCTTTGTACTTGTATATGTCCCCCTCCACCCCGCGTCTCCGCTTGACAATCAGTGTTGATGTGTTTACGTCTCCGTAACTTTAGCGATTCAACAAAATAGACCGATAGAAAAAGTAATAGGCTTAAAAAAGAAGAATCCCTAAGGTTGATTTGTTCAACTAAAACCCCTCGAAGTGGTGCTCCAGCATGGCAGCAGTCAAATGACTGAAACAAGTAAAAGAATATCAATAAAAAATAATTATGTCTTTCTTTGGTTTTTCTTCGATTCCTTGTTCGGCTGTGGAAGCACTCGTAAGTTGCATGAATTATCCATTCATGTTTTCCATGATCTAGCTCGAATCTATTCAGACGATGCATTCGTTGCCGTTTTTACTATTTTATCCATTCAAACAGATGTTTCCAACGCTTTTTTGTTTTGTTTTCTGTTTTCATTGTACAACATCTCTCTGCGTATGATTTCCTTTTCGTTTGATGACGTAAACACATCAGCATCGGTAGTCAAGCGATGTTGTGGGGACAAACACAGACCAACAAACACACATACACATATATATACATATATATATACGACGGGCTTCTTTCAGTTTCCGTCTACCAAATCCACTCACAAGGCTTTGGTCGGCCCGAGGCCATAGTAGAAGACACTTGCCCAAAGTGCCACGCAGTGGGACTGAACCCAGAACTATGTGGTTGGTAAGCAATCTACTTACCACACAGCCACAAATATTTGACTAAAATGTGTAAAACAGTTTCTCTACCCGGGTAAGAATGAAAATATTCAGATGTTCAAAAGTCTTTTAGTACTAAAAACAGCAAGAAAATAAAGAAACTTTATTTTCTCGCAATACGTTAATAGACAGATTCTACGCAAAATGCTGTGAAACGTGACCATTCACAACAAACAATAACTTTGTCTGCATGAAGTAGTCTATCAAATTTACCACGAATGGCTGTATAGAAATTGAAATTGACAAATGACGGGAAAAAGCAACAACATACCCGATTACAATCAATGCAGTTGGATCAATGAATATAGGTGCAAACAGATAGGTTGAGAACATACCTGGCAGCGCTATGTCTCCCCCGATACAAAAGCTTCTCTTTTTCCGGTATTCCGCATTGCCTTTTGTAGAAAATGGTTTATTTATAATGACTCGATCAAAAGGCAACTTTCACACGGCTATAGCTTACTCATTGTTCGACGCTTTTATATATCTTTTATCTACTCGCTTCTTGCATGTTAAACCTGTAAGATGTCACTCACAGATTCTATTAGCCTACGCCTTCGAATGACATGTCAGCCCGTGAATATATATATAAAAAATGAATTGAAATTGAAGTGAATTAAATAATAATAATAATAATAATAATAATAATAATAATAATAATAATAATAATAATAATAATAAGAAGAAGAAGAAGAAGAAGAAGAAGAAGAAGAAGAAGAAGAAGAAGAAGAAGAAGAAGAAGAAGAAGAATACTCTTTTTGTGAATTAATATTTTTTTATTAACAATTTTTTGCTAATAATATTTACTACTCGAGCACGTAAAAATGAAAGAAAATTTGGTGTACATAAAGACATCAAAGAGTAGATACGATATAGAGCGACACGCTGTTTATACATACACGCATGCGCGCAAACATACACATATATACACACATATACATACACACTCACGCACATAGAGACAGACATATATGAAAATATGTGCATATAATTGTGTGTATATGTATATACACATACAAATACGAGTATAAACATAAGAATACATATGTGCGTGTGGTTATGATTGCTTCTATATAAATACATACATTTGTGTGTGTAAGTGTGTGTGTTTATATGCGTGTGTAAGTGTTTATTACATAATATTTATAACATAGAAAGATTAATGTGCTTTGTTTCCCTTTCATATTGCCACAAAATGCTTGGTGTTTCAGTGAATCTAAACTCAATACGTGTGACATTGATGAATTTAGTCAGTTATTTATTGAACCGTTGAATATCCCGTTTGAATGCTATCACGTGACAGTCTACGTTTTAGAGCCCTTTCCACTTTAAGTTTCTGATATTTGTCTATAACAATACAAAACATTCATTGCCCATACGTCTGGTGTTCATGAACCATATGGATGGTCTTAACCAACTCTTCTTATATAACATAAAAGATAATAATATTTATTTCGTACCTCTGTTGTTTAGGGGTTCATCAGATGATATAACAAGAGAAAGCATCTGGTTGGTCCCTCAACCTATAGGTAAAAGCAACGAGGTGCTTTTTCAATTTGCGTTCTTTAAAACAAAGTACCTCCGTTGATGTAGGATTCGATACCTGGTTAAATATATTATATTCGTGTGTATTTCACCACAGATTGTCTCAAGCTACATAGCAACAACAACAACAACAACAACAACAGCAACAGCAGCAGCAGCAGCAGCTGCAGAAATGTCAGCAAGTATAACTTCACTGAAGAGCATTTAATGCAGCAACCTGTTAATATCGTTCCACAAAAAGAATTAATTCTGACGAAGCGTTATATTTCCTCGGACTAAAAGCAAAATATTTGAATGAAGATCGTTTCGTCCTTCAGCGTACGTTCGAATCGTATCGGGTTCGATGTTAATTTATATAATGCTGAGGTGGATAAAAATTAGTGTCCGTCTTGTATTGAGGTCGATTAAATCGACATTACTAAAAATATCTTTTGGCGTTGTGCCAAAGTTTTGAAATCAATATTAATACAAGCTTGATTATTACATTCTCTATGGACATTCAGATGGGATTTGGCCAACAAAATGAATTATCATATCTGATAGTTTCGCTCGCAAATTAGAAGATATGTCAGCAATATTGTATTATCAACGGATCACCCATTGCTTCGGTAATACTGCAATATATCATATCAGGAATTTTGTAATAATGAACAAGCGAGAAAAGAAAATGTTTAAACGAAATACAATTCTATAACAACAACATGGTTGTAAATCTGGTGATAAACAGAGAGAGAACGCACCTATTCGTTACAATTTCATATTCTACAAAACAAAACTAATAATGCTTCAAACAATCTTGGGTGTTATTTGATTGGGGAAAATCCAATACACTGCTTTGGCACACTATGAAGCTACAATTAGAAACGACGATGTCTACTTCAAACGAAAATGAGCAGCCAAGAATTATATAGATTACATTTTGTACCTTGCATTGTATGAATTAGAGAGTTTCTAAAATAATGATAATAATAATAATAATAATAATAATAATAATAATAATAATAATAATAATAATAATAGTAATGATGATGATGATGATGATGATGATGGTGATGACGACGACGACGACGATGATAATGATGATGATGATAATAATAATAATGATAATAATAATAATAATAATAATAATAATAATAATAATAATAATAATAATAGTAATAATAATAATAATAACAATAATGATAATAATAATAATAATGTTTTAAGCAAATGGAACAAATATCGTAATGGCGGCTGAAATGTAATCTGTGCGCATTCAGCCTATAAAAATATATTTTCGCCCATATATTCTCTAGTAAGCTAAATGAACGCTTTTCATATTAACACATGCTACCTATGGCCAATGTATCGGTATTGTATTTAATAAAACTAAGCCTTAACCTAATACTTCCCAAACTATGGTTTCTCAATACAAGAAATATGATAACTATCAAATATATTATATTAAAGGCAATCGCATCCACAATGTGAAATAAATGCTGAATACTCATAATCGTCGATGTACGTAGTTATGTATGCGTATATCTCATACGCTTTCGGTGTAAAATAAAAGCTTGAGCCATATTATTAACATGAGCTGCCCGAGGTGAATAAGGTCGATTAGATCGTGATAATATAATGTGAAGTAATGGTAGTTTTCTAGAAACGTGGCTTAACATCCTTAGCAATAAAGCTAAATGCATATCATATTTTCTAAATAACAAGAGTAATTAATGCAATAAATGAAAGAACGGCTATTGCTTACCATTCTGTTTGTTTTCTTTTAAGGAAAGCTTAATGAATGTACACTTCTATACACATTTGTATTGATAACAGGAAATTATTAGCAGATTACAAATTTCATACACACACAAACAAGATAGAGAGAGAGAGAGAGAGAGAGAGAGAGAGGGGAGTGTGTGTGTGTGTGTGTGGGTGATATATATATATATATATATATATATATATATATATATGCATCATATATGCGCCTGGCTGCGAGATTTTAACACAACTCCATACGAGATATCATATCAGGACGTATACGGCATCAAGTGGCCAATTGATGGTGTGTGTGTGTGTGTGTGTGTGTGTGTGTGTGTGTGTGTGTGTGTTGTGTGTTTGTGTGTGTGTGTGTGTGTGTGTGTGTGTGTGTGTGTGTGTATACATACATTCATGTATATATGTATATATATATATATATATATCTTGTTCTCATTGTCCTATTCTTGTTAACATTTTCATCTTCCGCGAAATTCCCCAAATTTTCTTTCATTTGCTTTGCGGGAAGGACTGTTCCAACGAAGTTGCGTATTGTCCTTGCCTTCGCAACGCGGAGTAGATGGAACAAGGACAACTGACGAAGGGGTATACTCTTTATGTTGCATACCTCGTTTCTCTGTTTGTTTGTTTTTTTGTTGTTCAAATAAAGTTCGTTTTCTATTTTCATTTTTCTGTTTTCGTTTGTCATTGTGTTTAACGTTTTTTTGTGATGTCTTATATCCATATATGCATGTATATATACATATGCATGTAAGTATGTACATATATGTATGGATATATGCATATATTTATATATATATATATATTATATATATATATATATATATATATATATATATATATATATATATACATACATAATGTATATATTGGCATCTATTTTATGGGCGTGCACGTCTATGCGTGCGCATGTATAAGCTTATGTTAAGTATTTCATTCATTATTTAAATTTATTACACCGCTTTTCTCTGAATTCCTATGCAACATTGTAATATGGAAAGGAATACAAATGCCCAATACAAGTTTCTGTTATTGCGTTGCAATGTAATCGGTACCGTGTAGTGTTGAAAGATCTGCAGATTATGTTATCTTACAGATAATTTCCCACAATTCTTTGTATGTTAATGTCATCGGACGTCATTAGAGGGCACTCAATGACCATGAACGAGATGTGGGAGAACATTTCATAGAAAATCCTATTAGTTCAATCGTTGTGAAGAGTGTAAAGTTTGACGTTTCAGTCAGCAACATATGCTTCAACCGGACGAGTATTTTGTTCTTCTTATGACAATTAAATTATCGATGTTATATGCGTTCTCCTTTACTTGCCGACGCATGATCGCACAGATTTTTTTGTATTGAGTATTACAACTCTGATGAAAGAATATTGTTAAAATACTTCCATTCTTGAACCTGCCAACTTCTCAAGCTCACTTTCTTTACCTCTTCACAGAGTATTGATAAACGGTTTGGTGAGGATGAGATATGAACACTCGCTCGCGCGCGCCCGAGTGGGACTGAGAGAGAGAGAGAGAGAGAGAGAGAGAGAGAGAGCTAAAGAAAGAAAAAGGGAGCTAGAGAAAGAGAGGGAGTGAGAGAGCTATAGAGATAGCTTTCTATCTAGCTAGCTAGCTAGCTAGATAGATAGATAGATAGATAGATAGAGAGAGAGAGAGAGAGAGAGAGAGAGAGAGAGAGAGAGAGAGAGAGAGAGAGAGAGAGAGACAGACAGACAGAAAGTGAGTGAGTAAGACAGGGAGAAATGAAGTCTAAAAATAAGAAAGAAAAGAAAAGTCCTCGGCTGAATGTTCACATCAGGCTTTCCCTCCTTATCAATATCTATCATATAAAACAAACAAGAATATTAACAAAAGAAATAACATAATCACTTCAGTAGGCTCTCTTTTGTATTTAGCGCCATTCAGACAAATTCTACTTATAAATTCGTTTTGTGATCTTTTGCTTCAATTCTTAGCACATCCTTAGCCATCGTTTCAAACTCTTAACAAATCCCACGCAAAATTTCAAACAAATTTAATTCGAAATCTCCAGAAGATTTAGTCTGGTCAGAATGTCATTCCAGTGAGGTGTTCATTTTTTTTATTTGTTCAATCATTAGTCTGCAGTCATGCTGAGACTCCACCTTGAAGGGTTTAGTTGATCTGGTCACCATCAATACATTTATGGAAGTCTCATATTGATCGTATCCATCTTTACGGTAGAACCGTTAGGTGGCGTACACACAAAGTTGGTTGTATGAGACTAATACTAAGTAGGAAACATGCACAGAAATGCAGAAATGTACACACATATGCATATACAAAGGTAGATACGTATATGTGTACATATATATAATGTTGTGTGTATGTGCGTATGTGTATGCGCGTGTGTGTATTGGTGCATGTATATGTAAACTTATCTCTCTTCCAGCATATTTTTTCGGCCTGCAAATTAAATTTTCGACACACAGACACACATATATACACACACTCATACACATACTTACACACACACGCACACACACACACACACACACACACATACACTGACACATGCACAGATATATATATATATATATATATATATATATATATATATATATATATATATATATATATATATAAACATATATGCATATAAATATATATATATGCCCTTATATATCTGTGAATATATTCATGTATGTATATTCATACGTATGTATATATGTATATGTATGTATGTATATATATATATATATATATATATATATATATATATATATATATATATATATATATATATATATATATCCATATATGTATATATGCATGTATATATGTTTGTGTATATGTATGTATGGTTGTAGGTAAGTATATGCGTGTGTATATATGTATTGACTCACCCGTGAAACAATACACTTTTGTGTATTCGTGTTCGTTTACCTCTGCCCTCCCACCACAACCACCATTTCATTTTCGTTTATTTTTTTATTGTTTACATTTTGTTCACGTTTTATTTTTGTTTTCTCTTTATCTTTGTAGCATTTCATAATGTTTACTGTCAAAAGAAAAAAAAAAAGGAAAATTCCCGGTGCCCTCGTGGCAAATAAAGAAAAAAAATGTTATTATCATTTATTACAATTTTATTGTTAATATTGATATTATTGTTTTTCTCATTGCTATTATATTTCTTTTTAAAATCTAATTTGTATGTTATTAAGTATCTCTCGACAGACCAAGCCATCAACGAAACGGTAGAAAGTATTCATGTTATTATTGTCAGTCTTATTTTTGTTGTATTTTTGCTGTTTATGTTGTTGTTGTTCATTTGTTATTTAGTCTATAAATAATTATCTCTTTGGCAATCAATACACCAGTATAAGTAATATTTCAAAAAAAAAAAAATGATAATGTTGTTTTGTTAACTTACCGTGTTGTGTTATATCATGTAATACCCAGATTTCTGCTTTATCTGTTATACTGATTATTTTTCATGTTATATTTTGTACTACATTTTATTGCGTTAAGAGGTATTGTCTTATATTATTTATATCATGTAAACTTATATTTTATTATGTTACAAATATTACATTATGCTACGTTATATTATACTGAAATTTATGTTGTTATATTATCGTATTTTATGTTTACATTACATTGTATTCAGCCATGTTATATCTGTTGTTATATCGGTATATTAGATTATAATTTGTTATTAATTTTATATTTTGTTACAGTATATTACATTATATTATTTTGTATCATATTACGGTGTTATATTGTGGTATGTGTTCTATTATGTTCTGGTATATCTAAATAACGTTATATCATGTTACATTTTGCTATGTGACATTATTGCGCAATATTATATTACGAAGGGTGTATAAAAAGTTTTGAGCCATCAAGGCCTTTGAGCCTTGAAGACTTGTACCTTCATCAGAAGTCTTGTACCACGTTTTGGTTCTTTTTGATGCTCAAGAGTTTTCATACACCCTTCGTATATTTTATCTCATATGTTATATGTTATGTTATATTATGTTATACAATGTGACATTATATTCAATTATGTAATTGTAATTATGTAATTTTGTGATGATACGCGATATAGGCATTGCTACGCGTTTAAGAAGTTCTCTTTGGTGTCACACGGTTTTGCGTTCAGTCCTACTGCACTGCACCATGGACAGGTGTCTTGAACTGTAACTCAAAACCGACCAATTATTTGTGAAGGAATTAGTAAAAGGAAACGCAACTGTGAATAGGCTCGTCGTATATAAGCCACATATCAATCCTGATAAAGCAGAAATGACAAGAAGAGCTCCAGCATTGACGATTCCATATGTGGTAGTCTTGCTCGACATTGATTAGATCACCTGTTCATTCTTTTTGAAGACTGCAATATATGATTTCATGGAAAGTTAGTCCTATTTCAAGTCATCATTTAGAGATGTGTATTGTTGGCTGAATTCTGATTTATGCACGCCATATAATTCTTAACAATTATTTTTTATTTTTGGGAATTTTCGGAAAAGTTTTACGAATTTTTTTTCTACATGCGGGAATTCATAAGACTATGCAAAAATAGAAAGAACAAAAGAATTGGTACGTTACTTAAAAAAAGGCTATTTATGTGTTAATTTTAACACATCTCACGAGCACCTTATACCCTCCTTGTTTGTTTGTCAGACGGACGAAATGATGCTTTTCAATATCTTTTCCCCCATAATCATATTTCATGGTCTATTGCTGTGATTTAAGCAAAAAATTCGGACTCTTCGTATTTTAAACTTATTTTTTATAAAATCGAAAACTTAAATATCTTTTTTTTTACTTCAAAAAATGAAAATGAAAATTTGTCTTCATTTTCGTAGTCATGTGGATTCCCGTGTATAGAAAACAAATTTTCAAGAATTTTCTGAAAATTTCAAACAACAAAATAGTTATAATGGGGCAATATGGGGTGCTTAAAGCAGAATTGAGCCCTGTTATCATATATGGCATATTTTGTCATATTAGTTTATATTTTTGCGTATAGCAGTGTTGCGTGTGTGTGTGTGTGTGTGTGTGTGTGTGTGTGTGTGTGTGTGTGTGTGTGTGTGTGTGTATGTGTAAAGTATACACGTACACGTGTCGTAAAAAAGACAGCATTTTAAATGAGATAAGCTGAACCTGTTTTTTAGTAAATGTCTCGGTACAATTTCATTTTCATATATTTGACAAGAAATGTTACAATACCTATATTGCCAGGCTATGTCGTACCAAAGTTCATTTATTTACAAACCTAGTAAATTCGTTTATTGTCAATAATCAAGATATCATGCATTTATTACACATAAATATCATTATGACATGTCTTATATACAATGTCGCTATTGTGAGACATACTTATATCAAAATATATGCATTTTATTAAATAAACATTCACGGTAGATATTTCCTACGTCGATATGAGTTTCCATATATAATATATTGCAATCTTTATGTATTAATCTACATACATATTTGGAATACATTTGTATAACATACATTTAGCACAATACACATAAAAATACTGTGTACCAGTTATTACTAACAAAGTTTAGACATTCTTTCACTGATCATAACTTCTTACAGATTATTTAAACTTCTAATATATATAAATACATACATACATGCATGCATACATATATACGTACATACATAAATGCATACGTGGTCTGATCAATAGCTGCAATAGTAACGAAGCTAAAGCACTCAGAGTGAAGCCACTTGGCACAGATTAAACTTGATCTCTGTTGTGCATGGGTGCTAATTTTTAACGTTCTAGCTCATATTCACTGTTTACAGCAGTGCTTGGAAGGAAGGTGTGTATATCGTGTGATCGTCGCATTAACCAAAGCAGAGAAAGTTGAACAGAGAATCAGCATCAAATTTTGCCAAAAGCTGGCGATACCTGCTCAGAGGCCTACGCAAAGTTTTCAAAAACTTTTCAGCGTTTTCGACAAAATTAAAGAGATCTTGTGCAACTGAAAACCGGGTGTATTTTTGGTCAACTGAAAACAGTTTCGGCACAAACCTGGTAGACACGCGTCTCATACCCAAATCTTTAGTGATAATGGACTGGACTGGACTAATCTGCACGACGATTGACACCCAAACACTCTGAAATGTTCGTATTGGAGCTGCCGACGTGAATGCCAAGCAGTACAGCATGTCGTATCCAATTTTTTGGCAGAGGGAATTGCGTCATGGTACTGTTTTTCTCACAGACGCTGCCCAACTGACCTTACTATAGTGTGTAGTCGACAAAATCAAACACACACAATGCGCTTGCTAAAAAATTTAAAAAATGAAATGATGACATCTCACTTTGTGTGTATATATATATGCATATGTATACACATATAAACACACACACATATAAATACATATGTGTGTATGTATGTATAAAATGTATGTATGTACATCAATGAAGCGTGTGCACGCGTGTTTGTGCGCATTTTATTTCATATATGTGTATATCAGTATGTGAGTATATACACGCATGCACACACACACACACACACACACACATGTATATATATATATATATATATATATATATATATATATATATATATATATATATATATATATATGTGTGTGTGTGTGTGTGTGTGTGTGTGTGTGTGCGTATAAATAGAGAGGCAGATAGATAGATAGATAGATAGATAGACACGTAATTAATATTTGTATTTTTTGCTGTTAAACAGCACATATTCGGTCAAGATAAGTGTGTTAAAATTTTAATGTGACTTAACCTAGGCACGTAAATATTTTAAGTTTATCGTATATGTACACATATCAGAAGATTTCGTAACCTTGCATGACTGAACTAGACTGCACACCCATCCTGTCCTGGAAAAATGTCATTGAAAAACTTACTGCAGTTTCGACCACATGTCATTGTATAACTTTTATTCGTTCTGAATTGTTTTTGTGTTGATATATATGTGTACATCTTAGCATTAATAACCTATATAAACGCAATTACAGATGTACGAAAATGGGAAATGATATTCTTTTATTCATGTTCATTTGAAATACAATAACACAGATAGTTTTCTCAACAAAGGATATAACAGAGGTTATGTTATACTCACAAGTGTAAGCGGAAGGGAGAAGTCTGTGACAAAACCCTATCTTATAGTGTCAAAAACGTTATCTTTCAGAGACATAAAATTAGCGTTCGAAATCTCCAATTGTAAAAGTTGTATGAAAACCTTAATATGATAAAAAACATTAATAAAATTAGATTTTTAAAGAATTTTCTAGACTGCGTAGATTTTAACAATTGCTTTCATTAGTAAATGCTGTATACTCCATATCCATTAATAAGCATTATTATAGTATAGACTTCACATATATAGATATTCTGTGAACAAATTGAAATTGGACATTTCTACAATATGTTCATTCGATTTTGTAGCACTATGAACTCTTGCGTTTGGTCTTTATATTTATATATATATTTATTCATTCCTTGTGTTACCATTAATTATATATAAATTAATATCTAACTATATATTTCTGACATTTCAACAGTTAACTTCGAATTATTTTACCGTTTAAGTACATTATACCAGCTGAATATATATTTAAATATATACATAATAATATACATAAATGTAGATAAATGTAGATACTGATCCTCGGCCTATTTGTAACTTCCCATGTTTTCGACGTACGAATATACATTCGATTATTTAACTTCGTGTATTGCTCACAGAAAACCCTAATTAAAGATTTCTCTTCCTATACTAGGATATGAGGGAGATGCAATTCTTTCAAGATTAACTGAGTTAAAGGCGTGGACGTCACTTGATCTAAAAATTACACATGTGGGTTATATCACAACTGAAAGGTGTACGAGGTAACCCCAGAATTCGTTTCACTTGGTATCCATCATCTGGGAGAGTTCATCCATATAGTTTGAAGGGAATCAACTTTTCCAGAATGAGACAAACAAAGAATTGTTGACATCGAATACGAAAGAATGATAAATACAGTTTAACCTAACAATATTTGGAATTAGAACAAAGAGATTGGCAGTGAATATTGCAAGACTGTCTATCTAAAGCTACGAATAAATTGTCTATGCACACACACACATACATAAACAGGCATGAATATACACAAACATATACCCATATATATATACATATACATGGACACATATGAATATGTGTATGCGAGTGTGAGATGTTCGTGGGCGCTTTTATATATATATATATATATATATATATATACACATACACACTTCACACATATATATATCTATACATAGTTATATACATTCATACATGCAAGTATACATACAAGCATACATGCATATATATATACATATATATATCATATAATATTTAAATATATATGTTTGTGTGTGTGTGTGTACAATGAAACATTTAGAAATGCTGTAAACGAGAGATATAAGAACAGAATCACCAGGGGAGCCGGACCACGCCCTACAAACTAACTATCGTATAACTAGTTGTAACAACGGAACTCCGGAGGGAGGTCAATGTACGAACAACAAATATGAATATCTTTTTGCTGGATATACTCGGTAATCTGGTCTCCTCCCGTGTCACATTGTTATTGCAGACAATTTAGTAACCACTTCACGACCAGCAAAAGCGGGATTCCCCAATTTAGCGTTTATTATTTCTCAGTAATAATATAATATATTAGTGTGTAATATATTCCGTAATGATGGTTGTAATTGGTAACATGGTTCACGGGGAAGCAATAGACGTGTGGTTCAGCTTCTGTCGTGACATCTCGGCTATACTGCGTAGCAAGCCGAAGTTCAGAGGTCGTAAGTATATACACACGCACACAAATACAGACGTAGAACTGTATGTGTGTGTATATATATGTATATATATATATATTTATATATATATATATATATATATATATATATATATATATATATATATATATATATATATATATATATATATATATATATATATATATATATATATATATAATATCTGTAACAACCTTTGAAATATATGCGTACTCAAACATAGATAGGCTTACACACATACGCGCATTTATCTATACACGTGTTGGTGTGTGCTTGTGTCTCTGTGTGTATATGTATGTAATATGTGTACGTATATATATATATATATATATATATATATATATATATGCATATAAATACAAATACATATATATACATATATATATATATGTAATTATAAAGAGGTTATTATAACTATTATATTTATCCTCTTGATAATAAATTCAAGTCGTTGTTTTTGTTATTTGTGTTTTCTTCACGTTTATTAAATAAAAGTGACATATATATATATATATATATATATATATATATATACGTACTGATTATATATGTATGTATGTATGTATGTACGTATGTATGCATATATATGTATATATATACATATTCGTTTATACATGTATATATATTTATATATAAATATATATATATATATATATTTATATATATATATATATATATATATATATATATATGTATAATATATATATATGTGTATAATATATATATATATATATATATATATATATATGCATACATACGCACACACACATATATATATATACATACGTATATACATTGATGTATACATACATATTTACGCATACACATACACACAGGTTATATACCTATACATTTTTATTATCATCATTTTTAAAATTGGTGCTTCTATCTATTGTTGTTGTTGTTGTTGTTCCGTTGGTTATAATTCCTGTATGTCTTTGACTGTATACGACAATAAAAGTTTATTATGTTGGAGAGAAAGGAAAGTGTTTATTGTTTTGATTTGTTTTTTTTTTTTTCATATTCTGTCTTTGTTGTTATTGTTGCTGCAGCTATTGTTGTTCATGATTTTGCTATCGTTGTTGTTGTTATTCCTCTTATTGTTATTATATATCATGACGTTAACCATTTAGAGAGGCGAGGGGAATGGTAGGTGTGGATTTCGGTTGCGTATTCTTTACGCAAATTACTTTTTATATCGAGTGAGAAGTGTTTGTTACATATGTTTTTATTATAGTATTACTATTATTACTATTATTATTATTATTATTATTATTATTATTACTATTATTTAAATTATTATTGTTGTTGTTGTTGTTGTTGTTTTCAATGATATTAATATTAATAATAATAACAATAATGCTGCTGATGATGGTGCTGCTGATAATGATAACAACAACAATATCAATAACAACAACGACAATAATAGCAATAATAATAATAATAATAATAATAATGATGATGATGATGATGATGATGATGATGATGATGATGATGATGATGATGATAAAAATTACAACAAGACTAAGAACGACAACGAGACTCATGGTAATTTTTTTCTGAATATTTGTTTTGTTTTCATTTTGGTATTGCTTATTCTTATTCTTATTCTTGTTGTTACTTCTGTTATTTCTAGCATTGTTGGCGTCCAAACATCAGCATCAACATCACTATTATTCTTGTTGTTGTTGTTTTTGATATTTATCATTATCATTATTATTATTATTATTATTATTATTATTATTATTATTTTTTTTTTTTTTTATTATTATTATTATTATTATTATTATTATTATTATTATTATTATTATTATTATTATTATTTTTATTATTATTATTATTCAAAGTTTATTCAGTTCTAACCGCTAAACGGAGGTTAAATATTTCTTTGATGGTTTCATTTCAAAGGCCTTTCTTAATGACTCTCACAGATCTACGAAGTGGATATATTTTCAATATTATTAATTGTTATTATTAATTGTTAATTATTATCAACATTATTATCCTCATCGTTGTTCTTATTATTAGTATTATTATTATTATTGTTGTTGTTGTTGTTGTTGTTGTTGTTAATAATGATGATAATAATAATAATATTAATAATGATAATAATAATGATAATAATAATAATAATAATAATAATAATAATAACAATAGTAACAATATTTTCATCATAATTATTACTACTCTTCTTTCTCTCTTGTAAATGTTGCAATATTTAGATTGAATTATACTTCACTCTTAAAGTGACATTGAATTTCGCGAGCGCCATATTGACGTTTATATCTGAGAAATAATTCGTTTGTATTAACACAGTCACTTAATGGTTAATTAATAATTTTAATACTTCCTTATTGTTTAACACTATTAACACTATATCCGTACATAATGTAACAGCTGCCTATCATTGATACCGGTTTATGCCTGTTGTTATTTATAAAATCAAGTGCCGATAACTCATGCCAGATTGGTTGTTTGTTTCTGTGCATCTCTATATATCTAGCTGACTTTCTGTTTACCTTTACATCCGTAATTATAATCTGTGTAGCATGCACGTATTCATTATTTCCAACAGTATCTTCGTGTCCGAGGGTCTGCATTTCCATTTTGCTCTCATATTCCCAGATAATGGTACAGCTGTTTGTATCGGTCATCTCATTCTTCTATTTTCCTTTTTTCATCTACGTATGGATGCTGGATGTATGAATGGATGGACCTTACATGTATGTATATAAAATAATGCATATATACATGTGCGTGTGTGTGTGTGTCTATGTTTGTGTGTTTGTGTTTGTCCCCCAACATCATTTGACAACTGACGCTGGTGTGTTTACGTCCCCGTAACTTAGCGGTTCGGCAAAAGCGACGGATAGAATAAGTACTAGGCTTACAAAGGATAAGTGCGGGAGTCGATTTTCTCGACTAAAGGAGGTGCTCCAGCATGGCCACAGTCAAATGACTGAAACAAGTAAAAGTGTGTATACATGCACACACACACACACACACACACACACACACACACGTATATATATATGTATGTATGTATGAGCGTATGTATGTATGTATGTATGTATGTCTATCTATCTATCTATCTATGTATGTCTATCTATCTATCTATCTATCTATATATATATATTTATATATATATATATATATATCTTTTTTTTTCGATCCCTTTTGATCGAACTCCCCCTTTTTCCCTTCCTACGATCCCTTTTGATCGACACCACCCCTTTTTTTTCGTTCCTCCCCCCTCCCAAAAAGAAAAGCACTACATTGTATTTGTCCCATCTTCGTTGAGCCCTGTGTGGCTAATAAAAGAAATGCATCTATATATATATATATATATATATATATATATATATATATATATATATATATATATATATATATATGTATATATATATATATATATATATACATGTGTGTGTGTATGCATACATTTGTTTGCGCTCATTACATTTTAGGTTCAAATCCCAACGAAGTCCATATCAACTTTTCGAAGTAGATAACTGAAGTACAATTTAGCAGCAGTGTTGATAGTGAGGACTTACCCTCTATCCTCAAAATTGATTCTGTGGGTCTAAATTAGAATATATGAGTAGATTCGTATTAAAGATGTGTATGAGCCAAAGCTTTCCAATCAGAGCTATCTAATGTTTATGGCGTTTCTTGAAGTACATTAGCGTGAGTCCATATGGTCTTCATTAAAATCGAAGAGGTTGAATTTCTTACAAACTGAGGGGCCATATTAACTGTTCTACTACTTCACTGGAAGCGTTATCTTTGGTAATGCACCATTTGCAACCATGGGTTTGTTTGATAAATATCATATTAACAGACAAGGTGGCGAATTGGCGGAATCATTAACGCGCCTGGCAGAAATGCCTAGTGTTTTTGCGTCCGTCTTTACGTTCTGATTTCAAATTCCTGGAGTGACTGTAGTCAACTTAACCCCTTCCCCGATCTTGCTGCCATTTTGCCAAAATCTGAAACCAATATTATATTAACAAATCAGCAATAATAACAACAATAAAACGAGGCAATCAAAAGCAAAAATCATCATCTTTCTCATCAGCAGTAGTAGAAGCAACAGCAACAGCAGCAGTTGTTGCAATAGTAATCGACTACAGAAACCCCTGCAGTGAGGACGCATTTTCAAATTATTTGAAACAACAGAAATATTGAAAATATCTGGTGTCTCAAAGTGGAAAAAAATTGCTTCTTTCTAATTACAGACACTATATCGATTCTTATTTTATGTTGGAACAAGAACAATAACATAAAAACCAGCAGCAATTAATAACAACTACAATAATAAAAAAGAACACTGGCAACAACAATAAAAATAATAACCGCCAGAAACAATAGCAACAATGTCCGCAACATAGCTATTGAAATGAATTTATAGTTTAGTCTCAATCCGTGACGAGCCCATCTTTTTTTATGGCTCAGTGCACCGAAGACTATATTATCGAACGGGTTTCTTCTTTTTCCAAGACAATACTTTGTGATTTGAAAGAAAAGTGGCTGCTCTTTCTAGCAGAGTAAATGATCACATAAAATCTCTTTCGATGAGTCGTTCAAACAGTAGCAACTGCAGTAGGCAATAAATGTTGTAATGGACAGATGATATCTATTTATCAGACGTAATAGTATTTTAAATATGCAAGCGAGTGAAAAAAATGTGCGTGATAAATGAAAATAAAACAAGAAAAAAATATATAAATAAACAAATGATAAAATGAAAACAGAAATATATATAAAAGTACACGCCACCAAACAACTAATTTTAATAGCAAAGCTTGTCGCATTTCTTTGAAATGCTGATCGAATACATTGTTCCGCATTCCACGCCTACCTCCATCCGTAGTAACCTATAGGCTCTACATTTGACCCACCTCTCAGAAGCCGTCACCTCAGTCTTTCCTTTCTTTGTAACAATGTTAGGCTTTTTATTTCCTTTTGGTATTTATTTTATCATGGAGAAATTTTATTACAATGTATTTTAATTTTTTTCGTATTTTACTATCTTCTGCGTTCTTTTTTTATTTGCTTTTTTTATTTGCGAACTTGAGTACAAGGCTTCGCATCTCGAGGGAGGTTTGTATTCGATTTAATCATCTTCTAAGAGTTTACTAGCACATATTTCACCGACCTCAGAAGAAGAAGGAAAAAAAAAAGACGAAAAGTGAATACTGAACGATTTGAACCTGGAACGAAAAATGACATAAATATGTATCACTAAGTATGTTACTGGTCATTCAAAGCTTCACATGTTGTTTAGTAAAATTTAGCATTATTGCGTCCAGGACAAAGTATCATTAGCACATAGAATGTTTTTCCAACAATTTGGTTTCATATTCCGCATTAGTCAACACTATTTTCCATTCTCCTTAGGTAATTTCTTTTCTTCAAAACCCACCTCTCTTCAAAACCCACCTCTCTTCAAAACCCACATCTCTTCAAAACCCACCTCTCAGCAATCGTTGCTAAGGTCTAATTTGCTTTCGGGAGGCTTAATTTCAACGGAAGCCGACAAAGAGTCTTTGATTATAAATATACACACATATATATGTATGTATGTGTGTGTGTATGTATCTGTGTATGTATGCATGTATGTATCAATATATGAATGCATGTATGTACAGATGTGGTGGTTGTGTGGTAAGAAGCTTGATTCTCAACCGCATGGTTCTAGGTTCAGTCCATTTTAGTTGCACTCTGAGTAAGTGTCTTCTATTGTAGCCTCAGGGCAACCAATGCCTTCTGAGTGAATTTAGCAGAGGGGAAACTGAAATAAATCCGTTGTATATATATATATATATATATATATATATATGTGTGTGTGTGTGTGTGTGTGTGTGTGTGTGTGTGTGTGTGTGTAAATATTTGTATGTATTGCTGTGTCTGTGTTGATATCTTTACGTCACTGTGACTTAGTGGTTCGGCAAGAGACGGATAGAATAAGTACCAAGCTTAAAGAGATAAAATAAGTTTTGGGATCGATTGATTAGATTAAACATTCTCGAAGATGATGCAACACAACACCATGGCTGCAGTCATGGGTTGATATAGATAAATATACATATACACATATGAATGTATAGATATAGATAGATAGATAGATAGATATAAAGGCTTGGATAGATACAAATAATTTAATATATTCTGAACGTAAACACACATGTACAAGCATATAAATCTTTGAATATATTTAGACAAATGAATTTACATTTACATGGAGCATAAAAAATAAAGAATACTAAGCAGAGAACGTTTAGTATTCTTACCTCGATATCTGTTTTGGAGAGCTTGGAATTACGCAATAATCATAATGTTCCTAATCATCAGATAGAATGTGCAAAAAGTTAAGGATATTCAATTTGTAAATAGTCGCATACTGACATTACCATAATACCGGCTTCCTTCATCAGGAGGAAAAAACTGGGAAAAATATATGCATACATATATACAAGTAATCATATATATGTGCAACACAAATTTGAACAAAATAGTACTCAAATACGAAAGGTGCAGTAAAATGTTATTTTATCAGTGTTTGTGTGTGCATATGTGGGTATAAAATTTGGTTGTGGAAGCTGGATTGTCAGAAAAATCAGTATTATTCTTTTTAAGTTGTGGATTGAAATCTTGCCATATTCAAGTTTGGCTTATCTTTTGGAGTCGATGTTTAAATTACTAGTCTAGTACTAAAAGTTATATACTTACGACACTTCAGCCATGTGTATCATAAGGTTGCCGTTCTCTATGAATACATTAGGAGTTGAGAAACTAAGGAAAGGAGAAACGATTTTTAATTTGACTTTGAAACTTCTGGTCTGATAGCAAACTGGTCGCCCCGAAGAGAAGAAAAGCAAAATTTAACATAATTCGACTTGAACTCCGTATTTAGTCTCGAGACATGTTCTATAACATTTAAGCTATGAACTCATTTAGTACGACGGAATTTGAACTCAGAACGTAGCGACAGGCGAAATACCGCTAAGTATTTCGTCCAATGTGCTAACGATTCTGCCAGCTCACCGCCTAATGATAATAATAATAATAATAATAATAATAATAATGATCCTTTCTACTATAGGCATAAGGCCTGAAATTCTGGGGGAGGGGATGAGTCGATTACATCGATCGCAGTGTTTCACTGGTACTTAATTTATTGAAACCGAAAGTATGAGAGGCAAAGTCGACCTCAGCGGAACTTGAACTCAGAACGTAGTGACGGGTGAAATATCGCTAAGTACTTCGTCCAGCGTGCTAATGACTCTGCCAGCACGCTGCATTATAATAGTAGTAATAATAATGATATCATTATATGATAATGATGATGATGATGATGATAATAATAATAATAATAATAATAACAATAATAAACAGTAATAATAATAATAATAATAATAATAATAGTCTTCTCGTTCGTATTGGCTTAGAGCCACTTCAATAATAGAAACAAAAGTAAAACAACTGAGACAGCATGTCATAAAACAAATATGCGGCATTCATCATCCGCAAAATTTCATTTGCTCCAAACATTATCTAATCAAAGAACACTGTAAAAACCCATATAACTTCGATTACATCTTCAATTATTATTTTCTAGTGTGTTTTTTGTTGTTATTCTCGCACTCTTTTTACCAAGTTGCTAATAATATTTATCGATTTTTTTTTGTGTGATTGCTGTTGTTATTGTTGTCGATGTCTCTTCTTCCGGAGTAAAGGTTTCTGTCGCTGTTAACTGCTGTTGTTCGCGTTTGTGATGGTGTGTTTCTGCTAATGTTACTCTTGTTTCAATGATTGATTTGAAGCCAGCTTAAATGTGTTGCATTGATTTCTTGTTTTATTATTATATTTATCATGAGCACCACACCCTTTCGTCTGTCGCAATTCATATCAGATTTACTTTTAATACGGCAGGGTTTAATTTCTTCCAATTTTGAATTCCTTTGGTAATTATTGTTTCTAAAATAGCCACAAGATGGAATAGCTTTTAGGGGCTGGCTACGGTAGAATATATTAAATTATATCAGACCATATCATCATCTGTACATGAGTAGCTGTATGTTATCGATCACGAGAAAATGAAATGCCAAGTCGACGTCAGCGAGATTTGAACACGAGATTTAAAGAGTAACAACGCTCTCCATCGCCATTTTTACATTAATAGTTTTTTTTTTATATAGACAGAAGGTGAGGCATTTTGAGAGAACAGAATAATTAATCGACTCTAGAAATTTACTGAGGCTTTATTTATCGACCCCAAAATAATGACAGTCTGGGTACTGCACACATTCTACGCAAAACACTTTCAATACAGTAAACATAAGAGCACCACAGCAAACCACAGCACATACCCAAGGCGCACAGAGCTGCGCTCGGTAGTGAAGTGAAAGCACGTTATAAAAATAAAACTACTGAACAATAATAATAATAATAATAATAAATGCTTTTGAGAGCCTACCCATAACTGGATTAAGAAATGTCTGGAAATGTATAAGACAGTGCCTACTCTGCGAAACCTTTTATCCCCAAGTATGAGATCATGGAGAACCACACTAATTTTGAACAGTGACAATGAATCTCTAAATGCTGGAGATGTAAAAATTTCCTGTGACATTTTCCAAGGTGATTCACTATCACCACTCCTCTTTTGTCTAGCCTTAATACCTCTCTCAAAATTGCTCAATGATGCACTGTACGGTTATAAAAATGTTTAATAAAAATATAAATCAACTCATTTACATTGATGATTTAAAGCTCTTTGCAAAATATGACCAACAACTACAGGGCTTACTAGCGATTGTTAAACAATTCAATGATGATATCAGGATGCAATTTGGACTCGATAAATGTGCAAAAGCTATGTTTATCAAAGGAAAAATGACAGAAACATCTAACGTTAACCTTGACCAGCAGAATGTAATAAAAGAGGTAGACCCAGCGGAGAGCTACAAATACCTAGGGGTACTTGAACGGGACGGAATCAGGCATTTGGTGATAAGGGAAAGGATCAGAAGAAAATGTTATCGCAGGGTGAGATCAATACTTCAGACAGAGTTGAATGCAAGAAACAGGATCGAAGCGATCACTGTTTTAGCCATATCAGTCGTGACTTACAGTTTCAATAACATAAACAGGACAATTATTGAAATATGTAATCGTGACAGAAAAATACGAAAACTGTTGTTAGTGCATAAAATGCACCACCCTCAGGCAGATATAGAACGACTTTATCTGCCAAGAAAAGAGGGAGGCCGTGGACTTTTACAACTGGCATTAACAATGACGATTGCCACAATTGGTTTAGACACCTACCTGAAAAACTCTGAGGACTGGATGCTAAAACTTGTATCAAAACATGAAAACAAGAAAGCATCATACTCAGTAACAAAACAGGCAAAGGAATATCTAATTGAATTCCAAATACACCAAATTCCAGAATTAGACATACTGGAAACAAGCGCAGAAAAAGCTAAGCGCATGAAAGCCCGTGCTAAAACTGCTGCTTTAGATATTCTGACTGATAAATGGCAAGAAAAACCTCTCAATGGCAAATACTCAAGCAAAGCAAATAATACCGATGTTCACAAAGCCCTTACTCATCAATAGCTAATGGCTTCCGGCTTAAAATCTGAAACAGAAGGGTTTATCATAGCAGCCGAAGATCAATGCTTACCTACAAAAAACTACCAGGCCAACATATTAAAGAACAGCAGCTTCCCAACATGTCGTGTATGTCAACAACAAAATGAAACCATTGATCATGTTGTCTCCAAGTGCAGTCTTCTTACGCCTACAGAGTATCCCAACAGGCATGATAGAACAGCACAATATATTCAAACAACTGAGAACGGAGCAAAGTGATGCATACATTTTCTGGGCCACCAAGAGTTCAATGCATATTCGATAAATTAGGCATATAACACCTTTCTTCTCGATTGTTTGACGAGCTATATGTTTTAATTATTACAATATTCGATGATGTACTTACATTCTACGTTCGTATCATGTTACCACCACCACCACCTCAAAGTTTATACTGTTAGCACCGATATTGGAATGAAATGGAATTGAAATAGCATGATCGATATAATTGTCTCTATCACAGTCCCATATTTGTTGCTTTTTGTCTATCTTAAATGCCAGTATTGGCTGTTGAGATTTATTATGTGATAAATGTTATACATAACATTATTTTAGCATTAGACAACGCTTATTCGTAATTGAGGGTTTTACAATATCGGAGTTCATTGTCCCACTTGCTGCACTAAAAACATCGAATATATTTAACTCTCTTTGGCCATACTTGTAAAATTTATCGATTGCTGTCATTGGCACAAAGACAGAAATTTTGGCTGAGGGTGTAATCGATTAACTCTGCTTCACTATATTATTGGAATTTATATTATCGATCCTACATTGACAAAAGATGGAGTCGGCCTTAGTCTATTTTGAACTGAATACGTAAAGGGACGTAATAAAGTACTTCAGGTGATATAATACATCACTCTCCCTACATACACACAGATATATGTATATATGTATGCATATATGTATATATGTATGTATATGTGTGGAGGCGTAATGGCCCAGTGGTTAGGGCAACGGACTCGCATTCATAGGATCTCGGTCTCGATTCCCAGGCCGGGAGTTGGGAGTGTTTATTGAGCGAAAACACCTAAAGCTCCACGAGGCTCCGGCAGGGGATGGTGGCGAACCCTGCTGTACTCTTTCACCACAACCTTCTCTCACTCTTACTTCCTGTTTCGGTTGTGCCTGTAGTTCAAAGGGTCAGCCTTCTCACACTGTGTCACGCTGAATATGCCCGAGAACTACGTTAAGGGTACACGTGTCTGTGGAATGCTCAGCCACTTGCACGTTAATTTCACGAGCAGGCTGTTCCGTTGATCGGATCAACTGGAACCCTCGATGTCGTAAGCGACGCAGTGCCAACAACAACAAATGTTCATATGCATGTGTGTGTGCGTGTCTACACACACACGAATACACATACATGTATATGTATATGGTCTAGGAAATACAGTGTTGCACTCATGATTGCGAAATTGTGATTTCAATTCCCAGACTGGGTAGAACGCTGTATTTTTTAGTAAAATATTTGTTTTCACGCTGCTCTGCGATCATGGGGCATACTTGTGAAACTGTACAGCCAAAACCGATTTGATGGAGCTAATGTACAACGCATACACTTGATCCTTATAAACAAAATATGTGTGAAGGTTCTTCAGCAAGAAATTGCGTAATCCTCACGCAACGCCTAACGAAGGGAATATATATATAAATATATAAAATTAATATAAACAGTGAGTCCGAAATTAGTCGAACAGTCGAGCTGTCTTAGCTGATGAAGCAACGGAAATTGATGAAACTTATGTGTCAGTATGAGGAATTCTCGATCGGCGCTTTTTGGACGATTATGGTCCCTGTTAATGTGTATGGTATCATTTATGTGCGTTAAGTACAGCATTAGAGCGGTTTAGCTGTTATTTGTAGCTTTTTAGGTTCTTCCTAACGCCCTAGTTGCATTTAGTGACATTTGTAATTCTCCTTATATGTATATATATATATATATATATATATATATATATCTCCAGTATTTTTGCTCGTTATATATATATATATATATATATATATATATATATATATATATATATATATATATATATATATATATATATATACATATATGTATGTATGTATATGTATATATACATATATGTTTATATATGTATGTATATGTATATGTATATATATATATATATATATATATATATATATAATATATTATATATATATATATATATATATATATATATATATATATATATATATATATATATATATATATATATATATATATATATATATATATATATATATAGAGAGAGAGAGAGAGAGAGAGAGAGAGAGAGAGAGAGAGAGAGAGATAGATAGATAGATAGATAGATAGATAGATAGATAGATAGATAGATAGATAGATAGATAGATAAAGAGAGAGAGAGATTTCACAGCTTGGTGTCTTAAGAAAGGAACAACACACTTTCATGAACGCTGATGTGTGGAATGAATGATGTGATGGTTACGGCATAGACGTCTTTGAGCATCGGTTTGCTGGATCACCGGCGCCTTGGGGCTAACAACACCAACCAGAACAATGGCGACAACAATATTTTTAGCAAAAAATTGAACAAATATGCTGTCGAAATTTGAACAGCTGCCATGGCATCACTGACCAGTAACTTACTGCTTCGGTCACCTTCGCTCTATTTAACGAAACTAAACACAAAATTTAGAAAATAAACAAATAGTAATAATACAACACTAACTTCCATTAATTAACAAAGCAAGGAAAATGCATTTTTCCAGAGCAATAAATGCTGCATTTATTGACGTTAGTAAACGAGATAATAGTATTTAAAAAAAAAAAATTTTGACATGTTTTCATTGTGTCGTCGGTTTAATTTTTGGTTGGTTGCGTTAGTCGGTCTCTGTGTTTGAAGGCATAAAAACAAAATGTTAATGTATTCTTTCAAAATAACCATAAAAACGAGTTGAGTCGCAATTTTATACTAGACAAAAGGGAACCAGAGTGTTTAAAACGTCACAGACTAATGAAAACAGTTAAAATAGAGTCGTCGTCACTAGGGCAATGGGCAGCTATCTTCTTTTTGTGACCTTGTTATCTTTAGCATTTCTGTGACAGTCATGTCCTCTACTGACCCTTTACCTAGCGCCCCTACCTTCAATAACATTACAATATTGTTGTCGTTAACCCTAATGACAAAAACAAAATAAAAACCCTTTAAAGTTTGATTACACTTTCATCTTATTGCTAAAGTTTCGAAATTATTTTTAGAGATTTTGGAAGGTAGCATTGCGTATTTGCTCTCGTGATGATGGTTAAGATGATGATGATGATGATGATGATGATGATGATGATGATGATGATAATGATGATGATGATGATGATGATAAAGATGATGGTGGAGATGTTGATGATG
>NC_142933.1:86834776-86837276 GCF_046866305.1 Octopus bimaculoides
CTGCCAACACCTCCATAACCATCACCATTGCAACCACCGCTGCCATCACCGCCAGTACAACACCTTCCTACAGCAACGTCTATAATTTACACGCAATAAATTGTTAAAATTTTTGCAAAACACACACAAAAAAAGGAAAGGAAAACAGAAAACTATTAAAACAATGAGGAAAGCAGGTATGGACAAATAATTTAGAAATGGAAATGAATTTCTCAGAATTATGGTACCAGAGAGCAGAGTATTCGCTAGAGGTTCGATTCCTTGCAAAGCGATATTGTTTACTTGTACAAAGATTCAGTCTTTTAGTCACAAGTCGACAACGGTGGAGTAGTCTTGAAATATTTTCCAGCCGTGATCGTCCTTTCTTTTTATTCGGGCAATAATTTTAGGACCACGTTATTTGAATATTTTGTCATTCATTTAATACAGTACGGTGTGAATTGAGGGAGAGAATACTTGTTATTTCTTGCAGGTCGAACGACTTTATAGATAAGTTCCTCTCTCAGTAGCTCAAATGAAAGCTGTCTACGTTATGATAATTTCTGATTTAGACAAAAGACGGGTATTTTAAGGAACTTAGTGGATACCATCGACATCAATACTTGACTGGTACATCTTTGTTATTTTGGCTCTGTAAGGAGGAAAGACGAAAAGGACGAGGTCCTATCTCCAATAGTGAAATATTCTTGTTCAACTTATGACGCTGGAAATAAACAAAAGACTGGACGAAAGTGGCAAAATAATACTGGAGGCCGGGAAAGAGAGCAAACACAATAATTCCAAGCTGATAGCATGCACGACCTGAAAAAGGAGATGCCTACACCCGTAACCGGAAAGAGCTGCAACCAGATTAGAAACTTATAGTATAACCAGAAAATTTCCTCCATTCTTTGGTTACGAAATAGGAAAACTAACCAAGTGCTCCCGACAGATGGTCGCATAGTAAACGTAACATTTGTGGCGTTTTTATATAACTACATATTTGTAATGCTCCACATTTTCTGAAATTTATTTTCCAACACTTAATGTAGGTATGAGTCCTCCCGATGGTAAACAAATGGTGTTTGTTTTATTATTTATATTTATTAGTTTAATTAGAATAATCTCCCAGTGATGCAGGTAGAAAGGATCGCGAATAACTAAACCGTTCATTCTATTTCTCACGTGCAATTTAAATTAATAAGACGCAAATTCCTTTGATTATGAAAAAGATAATTTACGTATATTTACATACACACACACGCGCGCACACAATGTGTCTAGTCCTGCTGTAGATAAGTATAGAGTCCGATAATATTTGCCACACAACATTGTACCTCTTAGAAAATGCACCAAGTTACCTTGTGAACTTAATGAAGTTTCTAATAATGTGATATTTGAATATATCACCAATAATGCAAATTATTTGCAGCAGTCATTGGATCAGGTTGTGCCGGCAAAGCCCTAGGCATATCTGAGAAAAACTTTCAAACAGCGTATGAAAACAATTGACAGAGGAGATGAACACTACGGAAACTGACTTCTGGAAGTTAAGAGATGAAGTGAAACTCTCAAATTTGAATGGTGCCCTGAAAAATATATGGCCAGATACTTTCAGAAATTGTATAAGTTTACAATATGCTGGAAATCTACATCAAACTCGAAAAGATATTATGGCCTTTGCAAATGATGTAAGTTTTGCAGAAGTCATAAGTGATGAGGTGGTACACTTGCTAGTGCCACTCATAGTGAATAATTATCTAACAAGGAGCTGATGCTTTTCGAAACGAAGCAGGTCTAAAATTCAAGATGTGAATACGAAAATTCAACAAACTCCTCTTAAATAGATTGCAAACGGTATTAACGTATGAAGGTCTACAAGATTTGTTTATAACTACCTTAAACCTGAAGGTAACATGAAAATTACAAGAATTTCATATGCTTCATTACTACTATGAGTTCTACAAAAAGATGACGCGTCGTTAATATTAAACAATTTGGCATAAGTTCTTCACCCCTAACGTTGGTGTTGATGATGATCAATTACAAGGTAGGAGACAGTGCCACTTATCTTCCCACTAACTTTAATTCTATGTTCACCAATCTTTCCACAGGACTCACTTTTTCACATTAAAACGTACCATTCTACCGTATTAAAATGTTTATATATCCATCCTCTAACGTATTCCACTTCAAATGTTTTTTATGTAGATATATTGCACTGCATGTGTTTATAATTTGTTATTTTCCTGCTTAAAATTGATATTGCTTTTGATGTTGTTTTGAAGCAAATCTATCGGAAAGCATTATCACTTTATATATTTCGCTTTATGTAATTTTGCGCTGTACAAAGTTTACAGGAACGCTCGGATACGCGTGTATATACGAGGGGGTCCTGAAACGTTCATAGCTTTAAGAATATCCAGAAAGGCCTGACTGGAGGCCCAGACTCCCGGCTTAGAAAACCTGTAGAACCATTGTAATAAGTGCGTGAATCTCAGATGAAAACATCTAGGAATAC
>NC_142933.1:86842276-86862276 GCF_046866305.1 Octopus bimaculoides
ATATGACAATCAAAATATTCTTGCGGCCAAAGCATTTCTAATAGGAAATATCCTCCATGTTTTTCTACATGTACAGTTTTGTACCTCCTTTTAGCAAATCAAACATGGTAAATAAATAATACTAGAAATGATTTCCAGTCTCCTCTTGTGATATCTAATTACTTTGCAAAAAATATTTTACAGTATTTTTCAACTCTTGTGCGTAACTCAAACAAATATAACATCTACATACAATTTTGGAGTACTGGAATAAGCAAATGTGTATATAGCCCTATACACACACACGCATATTTATGTATACGTATGCATACCTATATATGTGTGTGCGTGTGTGTAAATATATTATATCATATTAGAGGTATATATTTATATATATAGGCACATATATGCATATTATATATATATATATATATAAATATATATATATATATATATATATATATATATATATATATATATAATATATATGTATATATATACATGTATATATATATATATATATATATATATATATATATATATATATATATATATATATATATATATATATATATACACACACACATATATATATACATCCACATACTCACACATAATTACAAATGCACACACATACACAAACATATACAGAAACCAATACAGAGAAATAACTACATAAAAAAAGCTGAGTTAACAACACGAAAACCAGAAAATACATTATTAAAACTAAAATGGATTGGTGTGTTATAGAATGTAATAAATACTTGATTAGAGTAAATCTACTCACTAATAAGTGCTTCGAATTGCTTCTATACTTAACACATCGCAATGGCTATAAGTGGCGTCATATGTCTAACAATAAACACCCGTTAGAGACGATAATGTTAAGTTACACTTTCATATATATATATATATATATATATATATATATATATATATATATATATATATATATATATATATATATATATATATATATATATATGCATATATATATGTTTATGTATGTACGTATGTATTTATGTATGTATGTATGTATGTATGTATGTATGTATGTATGTATATACAACGCTTCTACATATGTATAGCGACACATCAATGCTTACAAAGTTAGAGATAAATCCATATGTATGCACATGTATACCCGCATATAACTATGCGTATGTATCTCTGGATCTATCTATCTATCTATCTATCTATCTATCTATCTATCTATCTATCTATCTATCTATCTATCTATCGATCTATCTATCTAAGCTATCAATAATATATATATATATATATATATATATATATATATATATATATATATATATATATATATATATATATATATATATATATATATATATATATATATATATATATATATATGTATATATGTGTGTGTGTGTGTATGTACTTATGTATAGGATATATAGCATAATATAAATTGTATATTATGTATTGGCGGTGTGGTAAAAGATTGGTTCCGAGTTCAGTCCCACAGATTGGCACCCCGTGCGAGTGACTTTTAGTGTAGTCTCAGGCCAACCAAAATGATAATATTGTTGCTTGAAAAAAGGCGGAGAGCTAGCAGAACCGTTAGCACGCCGGGCAAATTGCTGAGCGGCATTTCATCCGTGTTTACTTTCTGAGTTCAAATGCCGCCGGTGTCGAATTTCATCCTTTCAGAGGTCAATAAAATATTTATTTATCTGAAATTATTGGACTTGTGCTAAATTTTAAAGCAAAATATTTGTGTTTGAAATATATTTGTCTGTTGGAAATATATTCTGAAAAATTCACTTAATGATGCTGAGCAGAAAAACATTGTCTCATTCAATCAGAATTCACAGCATTAGACATGATATTCGCAGTCGTTAGAAGAAACTCGGTAAGTCTACTTTGGCAAGCCGCCATTACGACTGAGATCCAATACCAGTTGCCTTATCCTTATTCATATTGATTTTCTCTTTTTATCCAATGTTGGTGTTGTTACTGCTGCTGCTAATGCTCGTAGTTATTGTAGTCTTATCGTTGTCGTTCATAACTATGTTATTTCCCACATGTCTTTTGTGCCATAGAATTGCTGACGTTTTAAAAATAATACTTATATATTTCTTATTTTATCCATTAAACGCTACCCACAGCAAAAGAAAAAAATGTCATAGGAAAATGGCGCTTTTTCCTTTTGTCAAACAGAATTTCAATATAGACGACGACAAGTGTAGAGTTACATCCTCCACGGGTCCCATGACTGCATACAACTGCTCTTCCCTCTTCATCTGTCAATCTTCATGATATGTTTTAATAAGAATATAATGTCCATTGGCCGCAGGGGACGATAAAATAACCGTGCCTCTTCTAATCAGGGAGACAAAGACAGTTTTCCACGAATGGCCCCACTGTAAAAATACAAATTCCAACTTCCTTTCAATAAATTTCTGAAAACCAGTGTAAATTTACGAAACATCGATATTTATGATTACATTAGAGGCAGCAACAGCAGCAACCACTGAAATAATAATAATAATCCTTTCTACTAAAGGCACAAGGCCTGAAATTTTGGGGGAACCGGACCAGTCTTTTCCATCGACCTCAGTGTTTCACTGATACTTAATTTATCGATCCCGAAAGGATGAAAAGCTACGTCGACTTGAGGCGGAGTTTGAACTCAGAACGTGCAGACAAAGTGCCACTAAGCATTTCGCCCGGCGTCCTAACGATTCTGCTAGTTCACTCCGATAATAATAATAAAACAATAAAAATAACAACAACAACAACAACAATAATAATAATAATAATAATAATAATAATAATAATAATAATAATAATAATAATAATAATAATAATGGTGTCAAATGTTGGCACTAGTACAGCAGTTTCGGGGGGAAAGCGATAAGTCTGTGTGTGTGTGTAAATAGTGAAGAAATTTCAAGAGACTGGTTTTCCCAATGATCAACCAGGAGGTGGCCGAAAATGAAGTGTGCGGACGCCTTATCTTATCAAATGTCCCAGACAAAAGAAACGTTGAAATCCTCGTCGTTCCCTGAGGACACTGGCTACTAAGCCAAAAATAAGCTGAACATCGATGTAGCGAGTACTGAAGGAGGATTTCAAAACCCACCGCTACAAGATGATTCACCGTCATGAACTCACAGCTCACGCAAGTTTATAAGGCCATACGATTAGAGAGAAGTCATTTTATCCTATGTCAGATTGCTGAAGGCACGTTGCCCAACCTGGTGTTCACTGATGAAAAGAAATTTGACATCGAACAAGCGGTAAACCACCAAAATGACCGACTTTGGAGTGTATCTGACTCCGTCGAGCGTAGATTCGTAAATCAACGTCAAAATCTACAATCATTTATGGTTTGGGCGTCTGTGACAGCCACTGGAAGGTTTCCCCTCGTTTTTGTTTCCTAGGGTGTTAAAACTAACACCTAGCGATACATTAGCGACATTCTGGAAGCTGAACTGCTTCCATAGGCGAATGAGCACTTTCAAGGCGCACCATGGAGCCGCCAAGAGGACACGGCACAATTCCACAGCTCCAGACAGTCACAACACTGGATTCAGAAAATGATTCCGTCGTTCATAAACAAGGACTTATGGCTCTCAAGAACCCTCGATCTCAGCCCGCTGGATTTTTCAGTTTGATCCATTTTGAACATGAGGGTCTCGAGCAGTCCTCATATTTCGCTCGATGCTCTAAAGGCACAACAGCGTCAGGCATGGGCTTCGATTCTGCAAGAACAACTGCGTGCCGCGCGTGAAGCATTCGCACTTATACTTAAGGCTATATTTCGAAACAGAAGTGGTCATATTGAATAAATGTGTAAGTGTCATTGCGCTCGTGTGCGTGTGTCTATGTGCATACACGCACACACACATTCACAGATTCACAAACACACCACTCAACATTTGACTTACGTCCGGCAACTTTTAATATTGAGCATTACGTGTACTGGGATATGGAGTACTGAGGGTGTACGCAGTCAGCTTCGCAATGTACCCTGAACAAACACAGGTGTGGCTCTTAAAACGATTGTGGTTTGGTTGCGTATATTTATTTTTTCTGATTCATAATTTTATATTCCTTTATCTTCATGAATATATTGTATTGATTTGCTTACACGTATGAAATACAAATAGTATTAAATAAGTCCCACGCTATTGTATAACGGTCTATTCCTAGCTATTGTTTGCTTACATCATTTTGTTCAAATCTTTTGCATCACGGTGCTTTAAGTACGAAAACTTACTTTGCTTTTCATCATTCCGTGGTCGATAAACTATAATAAAAAAAGCGAAGAACTGATGTTGTTGTAATCGACTACACCTCTCCACCAATGTTTCAGGCCTTGTGCACTGTTGTAGAAAAGATAATCATGATCATCATCATCGTCGTCGTCGTCGCCGTCGTCGTCGTCGCCGCCGTCGTTGCCGTCGTCGTCGTCGTCGTTGTCACCGTCGTCGTCATCATTGTTGTTACTACTACTACTACTACTACTACTACTACTACTACTACTACTACTACTACTACTACTATTACTACTACTACTACTACTACTGCTACTACTACTATTACTGCTACTATTATTATTATTATTATTATTATTATTATTATTATTATTATTATTAATTGACACAATCCATCACTAAGGTAAACATCAATGACGCTTAGCGCCATTTCGTCCATTTTTATGTTCTGAGTTCAAATTGTGCCGAGTTCGTCTTTGCCTTTCATCTTTTCGGGGACGATCAAATAAGTACCAGCTGAGCTCTGGAATCGATCAAATCGACTACCTGCTCTTCCAAAATTTCAGGACCTGATGCCCGTTGTAAAGATGATGATGATGATGATGATGATGACGTTGATGATGATGATGATGATAATCATCATCATCATCGTCGTCGTCGTTATTAAGGCAACGAGCTGACACAATCGTTAAGAACATAAGTCAAAATTTTAAACTGCATTTTTTTTTTGACTCATTAAGAGTTAAAATTACGCTGAGATCAATTTCGCTTTTTATTCCTCCTGAGTCGATAAGATGCAGTAGCAGTCAAGTAAGTATTAACCCGTGTCTCAAAATTAATAGTAGGTGGAGTATAAGGAGGATGACGAGTTCTCTGTGTGTATGCGTGTGTGTGTGCTTTAATAGCTATTGAATTTGTGTACTACAAAAAAAAAAAATCAATGGCTGTTTTGTCACAATATATCGGGAAAAAAATACACATCGTTAATGTTACTATATATGCTTACCTCGTCTACAGTAACTTGAATCTCACTCAGTGTACATAATGTTGTTTCTATATCCTATACATAGTTTGACGCATACACATATACAAACACACATGTGTAGATGTATTGAACACCTGCATTCCTTACACATGCACTTGCACAGACACTGGCACACGCATCTATATATAAATAGTTATTAAGGAACCAGTATTTACAAGTGTGGAGGCGCAATGGCCCAGTGGTTAGGGCAGCAGACTCGCGGTCATAGGATCGTGGTTTCGATTCCCAGACCGGGCGTTGTGAGTGTTTATTGAGCGAAAACAACTTAAGCTCCGCGAGGCTCCGACAGGGGATGGTGGCGAACCCTGCTGTACTCTTCAACCACAACTTTCTCTCACTCTTACTTCCTGTTTCTGTTGTGCCTGTAATTCAAAGGGTCAGCCTCGTCACACTGTGTCACGCTGAATATCCCCGAAAACTACGTTAAGAGTATACGTGTCTGTGGAGTGCTCAGCCACTTGCACGTTAATTTCACGAGCAGGCTGTTCCGTTGATCGGATCAACTGGAACCTTCGTCGTCGTAAGTGACGGAATGCCAACAAATTCACATGGAAAACACGCGCACAAAAGCATATACATATTAATAACTAAATTTAAACACACACACATGGATGGGCATATATACATACAAGCGCAAAGAAAGATGTTCTTCTTCTAGTCATGTGTCGCACTATGAGATGCTGTGGTCATCACGATGTCTTGCCACCTTCTCTTCTCTGCCCCATGGACAGCTGAGAATAAAGAAAATCCTGTGGCTACGATGTCTTTCATCTAAGAAGTGGGTGGTCTGCCTCTGTTACGTCTGCCTCTGTTACGTCTGCCCTTCACCTTGCCAGTTATGATCGTTCGCTGAAGTCTATCCCGGCGCATGACGTGGCCAAAGAACCGTAGCTTCCGCTTCATGATGTTCCGCCGAAGCGTCATCTCGCAACCGAGCTTTTTTAGTATCCTGTTGTTCGTTCTCTCCGTCCACGACTCTCTAAGGATTCTGTGGTAACACCACATTTCAAAAGCGTTCACTCTTTTCTCGTCTGCCTTCAACATTGTCCATGACTCGCAGTCGTACGTCGCAATAGAGAAAGATGCATTTCTTAATAATAAACTTACTCATTATACAGAAACACACACATACAACGGAACATACATGAACGACAACAGTTATATTTCGTATCAACTGATCTTCATCACCCAAACATACACACATACACGCTCGCACACACCCACATACAAACGCACACACATACACAATCGCACACACCCACATATACATGCACGCACGCACACATAAACACTCACTCACACATACGCAGTGAATAATACTTTTTTATACAAACACTCAAACCGCCAACCACACACACACACACACAGTACAAGCACGCACACAGAGAAATGTACGCACACACACACACACATACACACGCAGACACACACACACAAACACACGCTCAAACTCACACACGCACACAGACTAATACTCATTCATTCAAACATTCACACTCCTACATGCATATACGTACACTCAGAAAAAGTGTTAGGCGTTCATGTACAGTAATATGCATTCTTGGTTCATACAATTAGACTTACTCATACACGCACGCACTCACACACACACATATATATATATATACGCATATACGTACACACATGCTCTTATGTCTACCTACTAAAAAACTCATACCTCGATATCATTAAAAATAAATTATAATATAAATATGCAAAAAATTATAATTTAAAGTATAAATAAAAATTAGAAAGAAACGGTATTTCTCAATTTAAATATAATTTAAAACAAACAATAAATAAATTGTAAAAAATATGTAAACAATCAAAGAGAAACAAATTAAAAATGTAGAAAGCATTTCAAAAAAATGTGTGAAGAAATATTTTTTGTATACTTTTTTGTTTTAACGTTAACTATACTTTTTATTTGTTTATACATATATATATATATATATATATATATACATATGTGTGTTTGTGCATATATATATATATAGATATATTCATACATAGTCGTACATACATACATTCACATATTTATATTTATTTATATATATATATATATATATATATATATATATATATATATATATATATATATATATATATATGTATATATATATATATATATATATATATATATATACATAGATGTATGTTTTTATATATTTGTTCGTCGTTTTTTTTTACTTAATTTGATCATTTAATTAATTAGATCCTAAGTTGGAAAGTCATCTGTTTTTGGTGGGGAATTAACGAATGCTTCGCACTCTCACGAGACTGATTACTTCTAATTGAGCCTTTCCAAAATTTCCTTCTAATTAGACTGGCAGAGAGGAAGGTTAAATCAAAACACATTTGCAACTGCTGAAACCTGAATATGAATTGATAAAAGAAAGAAAAAAAAATTATAAGAAACGCGAAATATTTCACGAAATATTCCTCCTCCCCCTCCTCCTCCTCTTCTCTCGCTCTCTCTCTCTTATTCATTCACTCGCATTCTCAAATAGCGCTCATTCTGTCTCTCTTTCAGTTTCACCACCTTTATACGATTAGTTGTTTATTATATTTTTTGTCTGCATACTCACAGGCATGCGCAGACCCCTACGCACATCCACATAAACACATAAACTCACCCACTTCACTCACATACATATACGATATATATATATATATATATATATATATATATATATATATATATATATATATATATATATATATATATATTTATATATATATGTGTGTGTGTGTGTGTGTGTATATATGTCAGCACAGTCACACAAAAGCTCAAATATGATTTGATTAAAAAAAAAAACAACGTACATGTCTGAAATAATAAAGCTACTGGTATTGATAATTAGAATGACGATGCTGCTGCTACTGATTATGATGATGATCGTGATCATGATGATGATGTCTCTGAAAATTATAGTACTGAAGAGACTAATAATGAGGTAATAATAATAATAATAATAATAATAATTATCGTTATTATTATTATTATTATTTTATGTTTGACTTTTGTTTTGCATTTGTACAAGTTGGATCCAAATCATTATCATTATTA
Organism: Octopus bimaculoides; assembly: GCF_046866305.1. Classification (NCBI taxonomy): domain Eukaryota; kingdom Metazoa; phylum Mollusca; class Cephalopoda; order Octopoda; family Octopodidae; genus Octopus; species Octopus bimaculoides. The sequence continues at coordinate 86,850,618 of NC_142933.1, forward strand.
TTATTATTATTATTATTATTATTATTATTATTATTATTATTATTATTATTATTAGAAATAAATGAACTCGTAAGTAAAAAAAATATAATTAAAGAATAATTATTTTATTAATTTGCTCGCCAACTCCCTTCCCTTTCCGCCCAACCCCCCTGTTTCGGTCTTTATTTAGCCATGCTGCAGAAAGTCTTCAAAAGATATATTCATTTTGCAAGAACTCCAAAATTTTGTCTGGTACACAGTGAGAGAAGTAGCAGAATTTCGAAGCAGGCGAAAGGAGACGAAACTTGGGCAGAACTAATTAACACAGAATGCTTTTGTTCTACAAATTAGCATGGTCATTCCATACCGATATATATATATATATATATATATATATATATATATATATATATATATATTACACGCACGCACGCACACAAATATATACACATATAATAAACTACAGCATGGAAGACACACATTAAGCTAATCAAAATTACACAAAGGTTGTTAATGGCGTGTAATCATTTAGTATTTGGTGTTAACCTATCAGTTGCAACAACTACGGCTTAGTTTCTGACAAGATTCCACTGCATCTAAGTCGTGGGGACGTTATTTTGTAGAATACATGGTTTTCAGGTTGAGAAATTTAAACACGCGCTTCTAGTTAAGCCACTTCCATTAGAACTGAAACTCCAATATATATATATATATATATATATATAAATATATACTCTTTTACTCTTTTACTTGTTTCAGTCTTTTGACTGTGGCCATGCTGGAGCACCGCCTTTAGTCGAGCAAATCGATCCCAGGACTTATTCTTTAGAAGCCTAGTACTTATTCTATCGGTCTATTTTGCCGAACCGCTAAGTTACGGGGACATAAACACACCAGCATCGGTTGTCAAGCGAAGTTGGAGGGACAAACACAGACACACAAACACATACACACATACATATATATATACATATATTCGACGGGCTTCTTTCAGTTTCCGTCTACCAAATCCACTCACAAGGCTTTGGTCGGCCCGAAGCTATAGTAGAAGACACTTACCCAAGGTGCCACGCAGTGGGACTGAACCCGGGACCATGTGGTTGGTAAGCAAGCTATTTACCACACATCACTCCTACGTCTATATATATATATATATATATATATATATATATATATATATATATATATATATATATATATATATATATATATATATATATATATATATATATATATATATATATATATATATAAATATATATATATACACAGATATGTATTAAAGAAGACAACAAAAGTTACGGCAAGGCAAACATCTCAAGTCATATGCATTATTATTGGAAAAAAATTCGAAGTCTTACAGCTGTTTCTGGGATGTCTCAGAGTATAGGATATTCTGTCATCGGAGACAAATAGGGTAAATGCGAAAGGCACATATTAATGAAATGACGACACAGTGGACAGGGGTAAAGGAATAAGGAGATGAAGAAAGAGAAGGAAAAACAAACCTAAAAGTTCACAGTTCAAATTTCCGATCATGTAGAAGAAAGTCTGTAAGTCCTTAGGTGCAATCCAACGTAAATCAATGTAGGTTAAAGTCCTGATGGCATAGGTATCCAGAAATATTTCTTCATCTCCTTGTTCCTTTACTCCTGTCCTTTATGCAGTCATTCCATTAACCTATACCCTTCTCATTTTCGCTATTTGTCTCCGCTGACGGAATATCCCATACTCTGGGATATCCAAGAAGCAGCTGTAAGACTTTGGATTTTTTCCCAATAATAATAATGTATGTGACTTGAGATGTTTGCCTTGCCTTAACATTTGTTGTCCTCTTTAACAATTATATATCTACTATATCGGAAATCTGCAATGACTCCATTACTACCGTCTCGGCTACAACCTTGGTGCCCTAATAATCACTTACCTAGCGTACCTAGTCGTTTAGATCACTTGTGAACTAAACGCCATCTTTTGCATATATATATATATATATATATATATATATATATACATATATATATATATATATATATATATATATATATATATATATATATATATATATATGCATGTATATATATATATAGATACATATACATACATATGCATATATATATATATGTATATATATATATATATATATATATATATATATATATATATATATATATATATATATATATATATATATAAAAATGAGAATGTGTGTCTGTCTGTCTGTCTGTCTGTGTGAATCCCTAAAACTCGAGAACTACGCTACCAATTTCATTCAAATTTTACACATGCCTTACTTAGGGTTCCAGTTGTGTTTTAGTCAAAAAATTTTTTAACTTCTTGCAGAGTTCGAGCCCACGGCAACATAATATCTCCTCCACTATTTAAGTATTACGTGTCAAAAGTGAAACAAAAACACTCATGTCAAATACTTTCACTTTAAAAATGAAACTATTCCACTAACTGAAACAATCACATTTCGATACTGTAATGACAGATACTTTCACAGAGAGAGAAAGAGAGAAAGAGAGAGACAGAAAGAGAGAGAGAGAGAGATGTATATGTATACATATACATGTATATGTACACCATTTCGATACTATGATGACAGATACTTTCAGAGAGAGAGAGAGAGAAAGAGAGAAAGAGAGAGAGAGAGAGAGAGAGAGAGATGTATATGTATACATATAGATGTACATGTATATGTATATATATATAGATCTATACATACATGCATATGTATACATATGTGTAGATGTATATATATATATATATATATATATATATATATATAGATGTACATGTAATATGTACACATATATACATATATACATGCATACAGATATCTATACATATATACACCCATCACACACACATACACATGCACACAAACACACACATTAGTCATTTGTTTTCTTATCCAAAACTACGTCAAAAGTACTGAATGGATCTTTATGAAATTTGGGAATTATATTCGTTGCATAACGGCCATAACGCCCATGAAAATTCATATATTTTTGATGTTGATGAAATTTTAACCCCAACATAACAGATGAGCATTATTTGTAATTCAACGGTACAACAGTGTAAGACTACCCTTTCAGATATACTTACATTGTGATTTCTGCAACGTGGTGCATAAATTGTCAAGTAAATGAGACGCATCTTTGCCTCCACTGATTCACTTGCAAAGTGTTGAGTAAAATTATTTCGTTGCAGACCTCCGGCCATTTTGTTCTGTTGTTAATTCTGTAGATGACCTCAAACACAAAGTCTTTCCCAACTTTAAACAAAACTACCAAAATCACAATTGGCTATGTGAAAGAGCAATATTAGCTCCAAAAAACGTAGCTGTTACAAAAATTAATCAACACCTGATGCATTCTCTTCCCGGCAATTTTCAAACTTACAAGTCTGTTGATACAGTTCCAGATACAAATGAAGTGGTGAACTATCCTCCTGAATTTCTCAATTCGTTGGAGCCTCCAGGACTACCTCCCCACATATTATCACTTAAAGTTGGAACGCCTGTTATGCTGCTCCGCAATCTGGAACCACCAAGACTTTGCAATGGTACACGACTCGTGATAAAGAAAATGATGTCACATGTTATCGAGGCTACCATTCTTTCTGGATGTGCAAAAGGGGATGACGTCTTTATTCCAAGAATTCCTCTTACTCCATCAGGAGCAGACATTCCTTTTATATTCAGAAGACTAGAATTCCCCCTTCGTGTGACTTTTGCCATGTCCATAAACAAATCTCAGGGTCAAACACTGTCTGTAGATGGTCTTCTCTTGGAAGAGCCCTGCTTCTCACATGGACAACTGTATGTTGGCTGCTCAAGAGTGGGCAGCAAAAAAACCTATTTGTATATGCTCCACAAGGGAAAACAAGGAACATTGTTTACAACGAGGTGTTATGATCACAACAGCAAGAAAGTATGTACATGATCACCTTCTTTTACGAAACCTCATTGACTTTCATATATTTATATTGATATACATATATATACGTGTGTTTGGGTGCGTGTGTGTATATACATCTCTATATATAAAGGTGATGCGTAGTCTAGACGGCGTTTTTAGATTTCATTATTCTCTTTAACCCGGTCAACGCCGGGTATTTCTGCTAGTATATATATATATATATATATATATATATATATATATATATATATATATATATATATATGTATATACATACATATGCATATATATATATCGGAATAGGGTAACTTCATACCCTTAACCGTGAAACGTCGTACCCAATTAACTAAAGGCAGGTCTGTTTTTACTCTTCTCTTCTGTTTTTTGTTCTGTGTGTGCCATGAATATTGCCATCCGTTAGAGAAAAAAATTGTAGTTTGGAATCAGTAGTTCTCTGACTGCTATTTCTGAATTCTCAGTATGTTGGAGAAGCAGGCTCCTGCTAATCCCTGTATATTTATGATTATATATATATATATATATATATATATATATATATATATATATATATATATATATATATCCGACCGACCGCTTTCAGTTTCCCTCTAACAAATCCACTCACAAGCCTTTTCTCAGCCCGAGTCTATAGTAAGAAGCTTCTTACCACACAGCTACGACTGCGCCTGCGCACGTACACATTTACGGTAATATTTGTTTGTGTGTATGTATGTGTCTGTTTATGCATGCATGTATGTCGGTAGACTGCTGGTACACTATTATGTATGTGTATATCAACTATATCAATGACCAGTCAAACAGTGACATAATTTGTTTTCCCAGCCACTAAAATCCCAGCTGGGAAGGAATCGGATGTCTTAAAGAGGTAAGCTATTAAAAGTACAGGTGTGATATTAATGCTAAACTGTAATTGTCATATGGATATTTTTTAGCGGTGTACCACTGAAAGTCAAATGTTTCACTAATAACACGAGAAAAAAACGATATTGATACTAAAATATGGTCGAGTTAATGACGGAAAAGTGAAACAAATAGACAATGCGAATAGACACAAAAAGTGATTAAGACGTACACGTAAGATAGACACAGTAAGACCCTAATTCTAATACTAATACTAATACTCAGTTTCGGGCCTTTAATAATGAGAATGAGAACTTCGTATATCGGCGGCACCAGCAAGATTTCCGTTAAAGGCACGAAACTGAGTATTAGTAGTTTTGGTCGATAACTGATGAAGCATTAAGGTACTACTGTGTCTGTCCTACGTGTACATTTTCTAGGTGGGGCCCAGTTAGAATTTCCTTCGGATTGATTAGGCCACTCTGATCAAAATGTCCCTGAAAAAGGTTTGTTTAAGGATGATGAATGAAACACCCATGTTTCCAGGAGTGGATTATTCAAACCCCAAAGAATTCCTCTCACCTCCACTACTTCTGATCTTGATCAGAGATGTACATATCGTTAGCCACTACGGAACATGCTCAAGTGGTTAAGGTCAAGCAACTGACAAGCTAATCTGTGGTACTGAGCAGAATATTTGCTGTAGCCCAACTTTTTTTACCAAGACAAAACAGTGTACATGATAACACATCCAGTCAGTTACGATGAGAAGCCATGAGAGCCATTGCCTAGTATTGCATCAGAGCAATAATAATAATAATAATAATAATAATAATAATAATTATTATTATTATTATTATTATTATAATAATCATTATTATTATTATTATTATTATTATTATTATTATTATTATTATTATTATTATTATTATTATTATTATTATTAAGGTGGCGAGCTGGCAGAATCGTTAACACGTCGGGCAAAATCCTTATGAGGTCACTTGATTACTGACCATGGCTCAAGAAGCCTGCGGAGGACTCGTGCAGTTTCAAGAAATGATAACTTTTGTAGGTGTTTTATCTTTACATTTCCACCTGTCTTTTTGAGCCATGTTGGTAATTGGGTACTGATATTTCCAAGCGCACCCATCACTATTGTTATCACGTTCACTTCCTTTATTGCCCACAATCTGCATATTTCCCCGCTTCAATTCATCACAGTTGTTCACCTTTTCCTCTCCTTTCTTTTCAACGCTGTTGTCACCGGCACATGCTATGCTAATTATTAGGCATGTTTTTTTTTTCCTTTCTGTTCACCACAACACTATCAGGTTTCCGATGTTTAATCTGATAGTTACAGTGAATCATTGCATTTCACAGGATTTTCTAATCGTCATTCTCGGTAACTCCATCTGGGATTTGGTCATACCACGTCTTTGATCTTTCTCGGCCATACTTTCCACTTAGCTCCCAATGGAATATTCTTGCCACATTTTCATGTCACCTTTTGTACTCAATGTTTGCCAATTTCGGATATTCATTAACAATACGTCACATTGTTTCACCTCTCTGCATTTGTCGCTCTTGGTTGTTTTACCAAATCTTTTCTTCACGCAATTTTTCCTTAATGCTTGTTCTTGTGCCGCGCATATAAGTGGCTGTTTCTATCTTCAAATGACTTCTCCACATTCATAACCATCGGCTTCCTGTATCTGTCCTTGTGCTCGTATATCTTGCAAAGAGACCGTACATTTCTTCTCTTTCGATGTAATTTCTTTTTTCGTTTTTTTTTTTTACCACTTTAAATTTTTCTTACTCAACACAGTTATCAATTTTGATAACGTCTGACTTTAATATTTCCAAGCTGTGTCGCAAGGATCCCCTTTGCCTTTCATCCTTTTGTGGTCAGCAAAATAAGTGCCTGTTGAGCACCGGGATTGATGTAATTGTCTGATACCCTCCCAAGCCTTATGCCAAAATTTGAAACCAGTATTTCCTTGTTATAGACACTCCATAGTTTTTTGCTATGCATGTAAACAGAAATTTTCATTGTGCGGAAATTTGTCTTTCTTTTCAAGATATGTGCGCATTTATGTGAGTAACTATCGCTAAAATTTCTTCACAGTCAATTAAAATAATTCAATTGAATCTCGAAAAACTTGTGTGTGCAGGCAAAGGGCATAGATTAGAGGGAAGACTTGTTCTAGAATCGATAAAGTATAAAAAGAAGCAGTGAATCGCTAGATTCCATTGCATCGACTGTGTATACCATGCAAAATTTGTAGCCTTGTATTAATTTTACAAATAAGTAATTGAAATAATATTCCTTGGTTGTATGGTTAAGAAGCTCCCTTTCGGCCCACTTAGTTCAGAGCTTAGTTCCATTGCGCAGCTACTTCGGCAAGTGTCCTCTCCGCTATAGCGCTGAGCTGGCCATAGTAGTGATTCTGATCGATGGAATCTGAATGGAAGCCCGTCATAAATATATATATTATAATAAAAGGTTAAAATCAATAATAATGTTAACAGGTGGTCAGTGCGGAAAGAAAAACCTCTTAGGTAAATTGTACAACATATTTAATAATTATATAAATAATTTAATAAGGGATCAGATTTACGCCTCACTACGCACTGCAAGAAATCGGCGCTAAGGTGGTAATAAGGGCTTTAGCGTTTATTTCTTGCAGTGCGAGGTGAGGCGTAAATCCGATCCCTTGTTATAATTATGCATATAATGATAAAATATTATATATATATATTTTCAAAATGTAACTATATGTGGATGATTGGCGATAATTTTTCCCTCCGTCTTCCTTTTCTCTTAGACTTTCCTTTGTCTCCTGTTTCTGAAGAAGAGCTTTGCTCGAAACATACAACACCCTTTTCTTCCATCCTTATCAATACTTTGCATGTACCACGTCCTCGCGTTGTTGTTTCTTGTGTTTCTTTTTGTGTTTTCTTTTTTCGGATTAATATATATATATATGTATATAAGCAATGTTAATTCTCTAAATGAAGTATTAGCAGTAACTTCACGATAAAGTGTAGTATATTGCCACTTAAGTGTGGCTGACCCCTAGGGGTGGATGTTACTGTTTCTTTTAGCCCCAGGAGGACATCTCCTCCAGCTGGCTTATCGACACACGACTGTGTCCTGTTTGCCAAGGGAAGTTATCCCTCTCACCATGATATGTAGCACGAACGGATCCGGATTTCAGGGTTATTTCCCTTCGTCGGCGTTCGACAGCCACTGACCTTGGTGAGAGAGACAAAATCCTGGCAATCTTATATCTACTTTTCCAGTGAAATTCTTCACTGATATCGAAAAGGTGAAAACAAGCAATGTTAATTCTCTAAATGAAGTATTAACAGTAACTGCACGATAAAGTGTAGTATATTGCCACTTAAGTAACATCCACCCCTAGGGGTCAGCCACACTTAAGTGGCAATATACTACACTATATGTATATATATATATATATATATATATATATATATATATATATATATATATATATATATATATATATATATATATTACTACAATTTTCAATTACTATTATCTACTTCAATAAGAGTTGCAAACACTTGCAAATATAGACAAATACTTATTGATAAAAACAAAAACGGTTCGTGTTGAAGTTAATGGATGGACAGGAATGGATTGAGTTACTCTGGTTTTAAGACAGAGGAATGGTACTTCAAGAAGGAAGGGAGGGATATAAATGAAAAATATCAGCCGATGCACCGATTATATATACATACATCCATGTGTGTGTGTGAGGTGAAGTCGCACATGTTTACATATAAACATACAAACATATACGTATGTGTTTTTATGTTTCCTCACCCTCGCTGCTTAACCGACGTTGGTTTCCTAATGCACCGGTAACATAGCAGTAAAAGATACGACAAAATAAGTACCACACTCAAAAATAATCACTAGAGTCGATATTTTCGTCCAAAATCTTCAAGGTGGGACCCCAGTATCGCCGCAGTTCGATACTGCGATGATGGAAAAAAGTAAAAATTAAAGTAAAAATTAAGGTGTATATGCAAAAACTACAAAAACAACTATTATTTCATTTCAGGACTGATATTTTCTTCCACATTTATAGGACACAACCTGATGATGTCACTTGCCCGGTTGGGTTTATTTATAACATGTGACCCGACTTTATAGTTACTGTTCCTTTTGTCTAGTCATCTGTATGTTAGCGGTCTTCTTTTCTTATTTCTTTGTGTCTCGTCTGCTTCTTTACCTCTCCTTTTTTTTTCTTAAATTATATCTAATATTAAATAGTCATTCTCCTTTTGATCTGTAAAAGGGAGGGAAAGATAAACTAAAACGAAACAAGGGATGTATTTGTTACGTTTTATTACTTCTGCTACTACCATCGACAGCTGCTGTTTTACATCATAAACTTTCTGTTTTAGTATTTCTTATTGGTTTAAAGGCATTGACTTATATAAGAAATCAAATGAAGAGCTAACACATGAATCATGGATAACTATTAACGTATTAACACATTCATCTGTATCCTGAAATAAACTTAATTTCAATATAGTTCAAACAGGAATATGCGACATATAATCCATTACCAACAGCAATACAGTTGTAGACATAAAATACTAACTAGTATATATATGTATATATATATATGTATACGGATATCGACAGCGTGTTCTAGAATTCAGGGTGACTGAGGACTTAGAGGTCCCGGTTGCGACATCTGTCACTTCCTTCATAAAATATTGTTAAACGTCACACGTTTGACGGTCCCTACAACATTCATTCTTACCGATCTGTAACCGCGAGCATTTCAAAGAAAACATTTACATCATCAAACGTTTGAAGGTATTACCGCAAGCTAGACTTTCGGCTTTGAAATAGTGAGTGAATGTACGTGCGTATGCGCGCACACACACGTGTGTGTATGTGTGTATATGTGTATATGTGTATGTCTACATGTGCATGCGTGTCTGTATCTGCGTGTGCGCACGCATATATATATCTGTGCCTGTGTGTTGTGTGTGTGTTGTGTGTGTTGTGTGTGTGTGTGTGTTGTGTGTGTTGTGTGTGTGTGTGTTTTGTGTGTGTTGTGTATATATATATATATATATATATATATATATATATATATATATATATATATATGTATATATATATACATAGACGCAGATATACACACATACATGTACATTCATAAACATAAACTCTTCTACGTATACACGTGTGCGTATGTACACGTACATATATGTATCTTTCTCTGTTTCTCTCTCCCCGTCTCTCCATATGTAATTATATACATCTGTGTGTGTATATATATATATATATATATATATATATATATATATATATATATATATATAATACACACGCGCGCGCACACAAACTCAGACACACATTCACATGTAGCTATATAGAGAAAGAAAGAGAGTAACAAAATAACTATATATGCGTGTACATAAGTATATATATATATATATATGTGTGTGTATATGTATGTATGTGTATATATATATATATATATATATATATATTTATTTATTTATTTATTTATTTGTAATCGATTATGTTAATATATACCCATACTGGTGATTTCCGGTCAAGAAACTTATCAGAGTGAGCACATTTTACAAACAGCATCAATAAGAGGTACAATAAATATATGGAAAGCTTTTTTAAAGGCCATCATGTAACTTTCCGTGCATGCTTTTCATACAAATGTGTTAATGGATAGCAAGGACACAGTATTTCGATTTGCAATCATGTTATACTCCCAAGTATATCGAAGATTTACGAATCAATATTATGCCTTTTGTGTTAGCAGAGCGTTCGTTATATTTTGTTTCTACAAATTTTCTATAGACTTCAGAGACAACGCTCGAAGTTACGACGTTTTGCAAACGAATACACCTATTCCCTGTGAGACACCAACTCCCTTTATATGAAGAATCATATAATCAAAAAGCAAAACATATATGCACATTGAATCATATATCATTTATACATATAAATGTACAAATATATATATATATATATATATATATATATATATATATATATATATATATATATATATATATATATATATATATATATATATATATATATATATATATATATATATATATATATATATATATATATATATATATATATATATATATATATATATATATATATATATATATATATATATATATATATATATATATATATATATATATATATATATATATATATATATATATATATATATATATATATATGTATGTATGTATGTATGTATTTATGATAGCGTCTCATAAAGCAAAATTTCTATACATCTTAAATTTGCAGAAGAATTTGTGGTGGGTAGTTTAGCTTAATCGGTCTAGAGCACCGCGACGCGTAATCACGGAGGTGTGAGTTCGAGTCTCATAGCTGGCCGCCTACACTTTTTCTGCGTTTGAACATTTAAAATCACAACTTTAACTTTCTAAGACATGTCAACGCTTCCAAAAGCAAACTTCGTTTGTTTGTTTACGTTTATCGTAATGTGAATTTAATATATGTATATATATATATATCGCAAAAGAACACACACACACACACACAGCTGATGACCAAACACATACACACAGGTGGAGACACTCAAAAGAATACATCTAACCCAAAGAAAAGTCCTAATTCTTTCTTCAACAAAGCATTCTTCACAACATATACACCCATCAACTTACAGCTGGCCATTTTTCAAAACATATTAAAAGGACATTCAGCACAACACACACACACACAGAGGTGGAGATAAAACCCATTCAATAAATGTCTTTTTCGCTTCTCCCTTTGCAGGAACACACAAAAATTTCTTTTTAGACAACAGAGTCCCCTGCTCTCACTCTCTAGC
>NC_142933.1:86869776-86882276 GCF_046866305.1 Octopus bimaculoides
AATTCATCTCTACTGCCACCGACGCTGCAGCCACGTGCATTACTACTACTACTACTACTACTACTACTACTACTACTACTACTACTACTACTACTACTACTAATGCTACCACCGTTACTACTACTACTACTACTACTACTACTACTACTACTAATGCTACCACTGTTGCTGCTGCTACTACTACCACTGCCGCTACTACTACTACTACTACTACTACTACTAATAAGAATAATAATAATAATAATAATAATAATAATAATAATAATAATAATAATAATAATATTAATAATAATAATACCACTAACCCTCCTCCTCCTCCTCTTCCTCCTCCTCCTCCTACTACTACTACTACTACCACTACTGCTGTTGCTGCTGCTGTTGCTGCTGCTGTTGCTGCTGCTGTTGCTGCTGCTGTTGCTGCTGCTGTTGCTGCTGCTGCTGCTGCTGCTGCTGTTGCTGCTGCTGCTGTTACCACATCTATTATCACTTATACGGCCATCATTGCCATTACTGTCCCGAAAATAGCTTCTACCATTACCTCAGCCATTACCTCAACCAACAGCAGTACTGTTGTCTTTACTATGTTGTCATCATAACTGATTCACTGCCGACACCAACACTACCACCGCGCCGCCAACCCCTCCTCCGCCGCCAATCTCAAATTGATGCAACTACCATCTGCAATACAAGCACCACCATCAACACTTCCATCCATTGCTAACGCTGTTATTACCTAAGCTAAAACAAACCCTGAGCTCAAACCACCACCACCACGACGACGACGGCGACCACCACCACCACCACCACCACCACCACCACCACCACCAACAACAACAACAACAACAACAACAACAACAACAACAACAACAGCAGCAGCAGCAGCAATAAAAACAACACCAAAACGACCGGCTCTACCAAGACTACGCAAGTACATTTACAAATGTTTTCTATACCATTGTCCAACATTTCTGTCACCATCATCATTGGATGTTCCAGAACCAGTTACTACTACTACAGCTGCTGCTGCTTCTTCTACTACTTTCACTACTACTACTACTACTAGAATGAAGTGGAGGAAGAGAATTAGGAGAAAGTGGAGGAAGAAGAAGAGGAGGCCGAGAACGAGGAGGAAGAGGTGGAGGAGGAAGAAGTGGAGAAGGATGTGAAGGAGGGGGAGGAGTAAGATGAGTATTGGTGGTGATAGTGGTGGGTGATAGTAGTAGTAGTAGTAGTACTTATTTTATTTCATGCATTCGGATGAAACGCAACGTCGACCTCAGCGGAATTTGAACTCTGGACGGAAACAAAGAAGTGAAATGCCACCCTACTTCTGAAGCATTTTGTCCGGCGTGCTAACAATTCTGCCATCTTGCAACGTAAATAATATTAATAAACCTTTCTGTCATAGTATGAAATCTTGTGGAGGAAAGGTTCGGTTGATTATATCGACCATCAGCACACAAACGGCACTTATTTGATAGGCCCCGAGATATTCAGAATGTGAGGAGCCAGAAGAGAAAAGCAGTTAAGGATTTTACTCAGGTTGCTACCATTAGTGAATGAACAAGTTTGTTTTCAGTTCTGCACACATTTGCAGATGCAGTTCTTGGACACAACTTTAATGTTATATACAAATCATTGGGTGTTTCGGATCATACAATCTACACCCATATTCAGGCGACCCGATTTAATTGAACAAGTCAAGGCTACTGTCCACGTCAATCACCTCTTTTCAGTCAGAGCCCGAAAAGGGGTGATGCTTACTCAGCAACCTCTAACTTTCTTTGATTGGTCTTTTCTGCTCCTTTCTGCAATGTTCAGAGTTAAATAGACATTATTCAAAAAGCGGCTTATGAAATCTCCACCTCCAAACACAATTCTCCATTAACTTTTTAGGCTAGTCATCCATTATTGCCTTTTATTTAGACTACCTCTATTCTTGCGCTTCACCTACTTTCTTCTTACAAGACACAATAGATTAACTGATTGTTTAAAAATCTAAGTTTATGATAAAGTGCGACATACGCAATAGATGATATAACTATGTCAAACATTATAGAACCACGTATTCTCAAGCTATATTCATCAGCGATACACATTTCATGAACATATGCATGATACGTAATGGAAGTCTGGTAATTCTCCAGGTTAACACTTGGTTATGTGCTGTGGAAAGAAATTATACTGTCGGAGCCGTTTTGCGGGTATTTTCAGTGGACGCTATCTCTCAGAAGATTTTCATAACGTGAAGATACTCCTCTTTTTTAACAATACATCTCTCTCTCTCTCTCTCTCTCTCTCTCTCTCTCTCTCTCTCTCTCTCTCTCTCTCTCTCTCTCTCTGTATATATATATATGGAATTTGGAATTTCGCGGTTGTACTTGTCCAGCAAAACGACTTCATTTCAAACTGAATTGCATCTGAGCCAATTTCAGTGAAAGAGCCATTCTAGCCATTAAATTAACAATACGCAAAAACTGTTAGATCCACGTTAAGTTCCTTTCACGGAGTGCAATATTTTTCCTCGAAAGCACTGCGATCTGGTCGCCAACAGTTTTGTGTGTATAACTCTTAATCCAGTGAAAACGGTAGGAGAGGAGAAGTAGGTAGTTATATTCAAATCGGAACCCTGGCCCAAATACTTGTAAAAGACTGCGCTCCGTTAAAGGAAATGAAGATACTAAGAGGTGGTGTCAAACAGAACGATGGATGAGGTCTTAGCGAATTTGTAATGTTGAATGAATCAGCAAATAAATATACAAGATTGTACATTTATAGAATTGTTAAGAGATTAAATAATTCTAATGGCGCCATCTGCATAAAGAAAAACACATCAATAAACTGAAAATACATATCCAATGAAGAAAGAAAACCGGTATAATGTATATATATATATGTTTATGCGCGTGTGTGTGTATGCGTACACACACAACCGCACACACATATACGCATATATATTTTATATATTTTTTGTATTCAATAGATATTTTATATCTAGTTAGCTATTTAATGTTCCATGTATAAAATGTTAGCACTTACATTTGTTCATTTTTTTTTATGTGAATGATATCGCGAACTTATGACTACCAGTACTACTGCTAGCCAGACGATGAGCATCAGAACCATCACCAGCACCAACAACACCAACACCACTACCACGATCATTACAGTGACTAACAACACTAACACTGTATTACAACAAATATCCATCATAAAACTCTCATAATTATAATGGCCCATAGTATTATGAACGCCACTGTTTCCAATCTATGAATCACATCTTAGCTTTTGTAGTATGGGTGCTGTACGTCTACGTACAGCACCGCTTCTGTTATTGCAGATATAACAACTACATGAATGAATGGCATCGCAATCATCTTCATCACAACTGTAATCATATTTATAGCGACACCACTGCCCTCATAGCAGTAACCATAATGAGCACTATGACACCACCATCACAGTCTCTCTCTCCCTCTCTCTCTCTCTCGCTCTCTCTCTCTCTCTCTCTCTCTCTCTCTCTCTCTCTCTCTCTCTCTCTCTCTCTCTCTCTATCTATCTATCTACCTATCTATCTATCTCTCACCCCCACACACCAGTAATGTAACTACACACTTGCTGTTGAGGATTTCTTTCCCTTCTTTAGACTTTCCCTTTCTCCTTTCCGACGAAGAGTTATAACTCAAAATGTCAAAATCTCTCTCTTTTTAGCGGGTGTGAAACTAATACATTCCTTGTGCACGTTCTCATCTGCGTTATCGTTCATTTTATTGTTCATTTATTTTATTCGTTTATTTGACTTGACCATATATGTATATCTATATATGCAAAAGAGAGTTTGTACGTATGTGTGTGTGCGCGTGCGTATGTTCCTTATGCATTCGAAAACTGAGTTGCCGATTTTGACATATGGAGTATCAAAAGATTCAGTAATCTTTCGACCGTCAAATACATTTTATTTTCTTTGTTCATATTTGCATTACAGACAATTAACATTTTAATCATTTCTATAAGTCATCTATCGTAAACATTTTATACCACCGCTACGGCGACGACAACGTCACATTTTCTATATAAATGTAAACCTTAAATCACATCCATTTCTCTATATGTTATGAGGAAATACATTTACTTTCTCTCTCTCTCTCTCTTTCTCTCTCTCTCTCTCTCTCTCTCTCTTTCACATACACGTGCACACGCACACATATATGCAAAAAATGTATGCATGAGGAAATTAAAAATTTTAGAGCGTGATTTCTGGGCAAAATCGTATTAACCACTTTTTATACGATGAAACAGTACCTAGTTTGAGATCCTCCTTAAGAAGAGAAAGCACTTTCATGTAAACCCATACAAATTGTACCCTCTTCCTTTCACTTGTAAACAAGCAATAACTTCCATTACGCCAGTAATCCAGTTCAATATATGTATCAGCTGTGCCGATTCTGCCCATATGAAAGGAGCAAAAACTACAATGTGGCTGTAGGTCCTAACACCCGGGCAACGCCAAGATGCATTGCTAGTGTATATATATATATATATATATATATATATATATATATATATATATATATATATATATATATATATGATCATTCCTACAGAATCTAATACCTAGCACACCCTATCACGGAGTTAGTAATGGAGATGAGATCCTTGCAGAATTTGAAACCAAAGCGTAAAGGGGAAAATTGTATAACTAAAAATTGTGAGGCGCATAGTCCGGCAATTTACTATTTCTGTGATCCCCAAGGATCGTCCGCAACGATAATTATAACATGTCTAAATGCACCACACCCTTCGCATTGAAACAACAACAACAACAACAACTGTGATAACATTACCTTTAACAACAATATCGGTTTTGAATGCTATTTATATATTCTCAAACAAATATTGTGTCACAGTCACACATTTCAATAGGTCTAGACTCGAGACGGTATTCTGGTTTCAAATAACAGTGTGTATTTAGTCTTGACCTAAAAATATATGGGGTTTATAATATTTTGTGTTGATATAGGATTCCGATGATCAATGCGTTTCGGTTTCCACTGTGTTTGGTCCCGTTCAGCTTCACTGCACTCAGAACCATGCTGGCACTATTAATCAGAATGACCCAATTTTCGATAAAGTGCGATATACGTAATAGGTAGGTGATATAATTATGTCAAACACTATAGAACCATCTATTCCCAAGCTGTATACATTAGCGATACACTTTTTAGCCATTGAAAACTTTTGTGAAGTATTAAGTATTATTAACAACGTGAAATTGAAAGCCTTATAAGCGGATTTGTTAGACTGAAACTGAAAGACGACCGCCGTACACACACACACACACACACACACACACACACACACACACACACACACACACACACACACACACACACGTATATATAAGAAATTAAAGAGATGACTGAGAAACAGAAAATTATGCAATAAGCTTCATTTGTACACAGCTGTTTTTGCTATGAGATGCATGCAATCAGAGCCGAGTGCTTGTGCATTACCTTGGAGCATATTTATTTTATTTCATATTACGCTCTTGTACCCCACGAACGCTGATTATTAGTGTCATAATTCTTAAGCGAAACATTTGTATATATCAGTGGTTCCCAACGTGGGTGGTGTTGACTCCTGGAGGGGCGATAGAAAGTTCCAAGTGGGCATTGAAGAAAAGTGAGGTGATAATGGGAGTGCGATTGATGCAACAAGTGTGGTGATAATGGAGTGGCGATTCATGTAAAAACAACAAAATAATGGCTTCATTAGGTTAAGTCTTATTTGTGAAATACAGTTGCTTTGAATTTGCTTCAGAAAGAGGTCTATGTTTGTGATAGTTAGTTGAGGTGGGGGTGCTAGGAATGTAGCCTGATTGTCAAGGGAACGGCAGGCCCGAATATGTTTGGGAACCACTGGTATATATATATATATATATATATATATATATATATATATATATATATATATATATATATATATATATACATGTATATATATATATATATGTATATATATATATATATATATATATATATATATATATATATATATATATATATATATATATATATATATATATATATAAACTGCACCGCTGTTATCAACGTCGTTGTTGTTGTCGCCGTCGTCGTCATCATCATCATCATCATCATCATCATCATCACCATTATCATTGTCACCGCCACCACCGTTGTCGTCGTCGTCGTAGTCGTCACTTTCATCTTCATTATCATCGATATTAACACTGTCATCATGATCATCGTTATCTCCATCATCATCACCATCATCTTCAACATCATGATCATGATCATGATCATCATCATTATCATGAACAGCAGCAGCAACAGCATCAAAGCCCTGTAATCCTCTAACACCACCATCATGACAGCCAATACCACAACTGCAGCACGACAACGATGACAACGACGACTGCCACCACCACCACCACCACCACCACCACCAACACCACCACCAACAACAACAACAACAACAGCAACAACAACAACAACAACAACGACGACGACGACGACGACTCCAACACCACCGCAACCAGCACCAACAGCACCACCAGCTTTACCAACTAATTATTCAACAATGCAACACCCAATGCCATACCATGGGCGTGACATGAACTTTGAAAATCAAAATAAACAACAGCAAAAAAAAAATTCCATGCTTTTGTTAATTGGCTTTCAAATACTGTTGTCGTTTCGCGGTAGATCTTTCATTTTTTTTTTTTACGATTATTGCTCTCGGGTTTGTTATTGTTGTTGTTATTGCTGCTGCTGTTTGTGCTGTTTTTGTTTTAAGTTTTGTTTTTACTGTTTGTTCCACTGTTGTTGTTGTTGTTGTGGTTGTTGTAGACGATGTTAGCTTGCTAGTTATAGTTCCTCAAGCTTTCTATTTAGTAACAGGCTCGAATCACATCAAAGGAAGTCTATATTTACTCGAGAAACTGGATTTGGTCACAATCTCTTGTCTGTATGTGTATGTGTAGTGTGTCTGTATATAATCTGTGCGCATGTATATTGCGTGTGTGTATGTATAGTGTGTGCGTGCGTGTATGCGTATATCTGCGTCTATGTGCATGAGTGTGTGCGCATGTCTTTGCATTTGACAACAAACTTTGATTCGCCTAAGTCCCTTTATTTCCTTTAGAGGTTCGGGTAAGATTCCGCAATAACATAATCCCTCGATTATCGTAAGTATTCCGTTCCAAAACCGCGCGCGATAAACCAGTCACATTAAGTTTATATATTGATTGAATAGATGTACTATCTTACCTCATCAGACCATATTGTTCCCATGAACTGGTCAAATTATTGTTCCCATGGACTGGTCAATGGTTTGAGACACAAATTATTGTTTCCATGGATGTCTCGATCGAAATCCGATCGAATACCTATGGAGAACTCTTGATGAAGCTAACCCTTCTACAGATTCCTCTGCAAATTTAAGATGTATAGAAATCTCACTTTATTTAGCTCAATCGGTCAAAGCATCGTGACGCGTAGTCACGGAGTTGTGAGTTCGAGTCCCACAGCTAACCACCTACACTTTTTTCTGCAAAATAGGGGTAGTTTATCCTGTTCAGGCTATATTATTAGTATATATATATGACTCTCTCTCCCTCTCTCTCTTTCTCTCTCTCTCTCTCTCTCTCTCTCTCTCTCTCTCTATATATATATATATATATATATACACATATATATATATACATATATATGTGTGTGTGTGCTGCGAGTGTATGTGTGTGTGTGTGTGTGGGGTTAGTACGTGTATATTCACATACATATCTTACAGATAGAAATTAACATGAAAATGTTAACGTACACTCGTGCATATTTACTCACGCCCAAAATAAATAAATAAATAAATGAATAATTAAATAAATAAATAAATAATAATAATAATAATGATAATAATAATAATATTAATAATAATAATAATAATAATAATAATAATAATAATAATAATAATAATAATAATAACAAAATCTATTGAAACGCCGGCTGAAAATCCAACACCTATTCGAATTCGATTTAATTCACACGCTGGAGCATATTGAACCGTATCAATGCCGGGACACCATTTTGATGAACGGTAGTGAAACAGCTGAAGACCTAGTATTCATTTTCTTAAAATTTTGCTACATGTTATTGCGGAATCCTACCCCGAACCTCTAAAGGAAATAAAGGGACTTAGGCGAATCAAAGTTTGTTGTCAAATGCAAAGACATGTGCACCCACTCATGCACATAGACGCAGATACACACATACACGCACGCACACACTATACATACACACACGCAATATATATGCGCACAGATTATATACAGACACACTACACACACCATTTACTAATGAGGGAAAGGCATAAATGTCACAATCTCCCAAAATCAAGTCCTTCAGTTCCCTCTTCACGAAACCATTATAGGGTCCTTTTGTAGCTATTTAAAAGAAACTAATCCCACAGTAATTATCCATTGAAACTTTTGTTATTTCAGCTAAAGTAGGTGTAACGTTACGTAAGCAAACTTCTCAAGTTTCCAGCAGTCTGTTCATGTACACAGAAGATATACGTACGTACAGGCTGATGTGTAGATATAGACGCATGTAGAATGACGTATATTGTACATATATATATATTTATATATATATATATATATATATATATATATATATATATATAAATGAGAATGTGTGTCTGTCTGTCTGTCTGTGTGAATCCCTAAAACTCGAGAACTACGCAACCAATTTCATTCAAATTTTACAGATGCTTTACTTAGGGTTCCAGTTGTGTTTTAGTCAAAAAAAAATTTTTTACTTCTTCCAGAGTTCGAACCCACAGCAACATAATATCTCCTCCACTATTTAAGTATTACGTTTCAAAAGTGAAACAAAAACACTCATGTCAAATACTTTCACTTTAAAAATGAAACTATTCTACTAACTGAAACAATCACATTTCGATACTGTAATGACAGATACTTTCAGAGAGAAAGAGAGAGAGAAAGAGAGAAAGATAGAGAGAAAGAGAGAGAGAAAGAGAGAGAGAAAGAGAGAGAGAAAGAGATGTATATGTATACATATACATGTATATGTACACGTTATTCCACTAACTGAAACAATCACATTTCGATACTTTCAGAGAGAGAGAAAGAGAGAAAGAGAGAGAAAGAGATGCATATGTATACATATACATGTATATGTACACGTATATGCATAGATATATATATATATAGATATAGATCTATATGCATACATGTATATGTATACACATGTGTAGATGTATATATATAGATGTACATGTAATATGTACACATATATACATGTATATACAAGCATACAGATATCTATACATATATACACCCATCACACACAAACACATGCACACAAACACAAACATTAGTCATTTGCTTTCTTATCCAAAAGTACTGAACGGATCTTTATGAAATTTGGAAATTATATTCTATGTATAACGGCCATAACTCCCATGAAAATTCATATATTTTTGATGTTGATGAAATTTTAACCCGAACATAACAGATGAGCATTATTTGTAATTCAACGGTACAACAGTGTAAGACTACCCTTTCAGATATACTTTCATTGTGATTTCTGCAATGTGGTGCATAAATTGTCAAGTAAATGAGACGCATCTTTGCCTCCACTGATTCACTTGCAAAGTGTTGAGTAAAATTATTTCGTTGCAGACCTCCTTTGGGTCATTTTATTATCACTACGACACACATAGTCCCCAGTTGGTAACATTGATTTCAAGGCCCTCCTAGATGAGAGACTGGCATTCCACTTAATGTCTATGTACCATGCTGGCATGGATTGGAGAGTTATTAATGTAGAAATATGGTATCGTAGCTACTAACAGCTGAGGGTTGCGTAGTCTAGACGGCGTTTTTAGATTTCATTATTCTCTTTAACCCGGGCAAAGCCGGGTATTTCTGCTAGTATATATATATAGATATGCAGTATAAAGGATTTTACCGAAAAGGTTTTTTCATACTGAGCTACCCAGCAAAATTGTTAATTATTAATTTTATTACTAATTGACGATTCCCTGCCCTGCATATCTATATTTTAATAATACCTCTAAAGTGAATAGTTAAACCGCAAGAAGTTCGTACGGGTCTCTTTTCTATGCGGGACTATTTATGATGCACACTGAATTGAATTCATTAGGGTGAGAGATTTTGAACTCACTGGCCGATAAATTTCTTAACGTCTATCCTCACGTGGTCTTGATGTCGCATGGTCAAAATTAACGTGAGTTATTTAGACATTAACAAATTTATTAGAATATTTAGCTGAAGATCAGAATGGAGTATTCTTTGCTCTTAACTGTGAAACGATCGTACTAAATTAACTAAAGGCAAGTGGTTTTTTACTCTTCTCTACTGTTTTTTGTTCTGTGTGTATCAAAAATATCGCTATCAATTTAGAGAAATAATTTGTAGTTTTGGAATCAGTAGTTCTTTGGCTGCTATTTCTGAATTCTCAGTATGTTGGAGAAGCAGGTTACTGTCAATCCCTATATATATATATATATATATATATATATATATATATATATATATAGACACACGCATTTACATGCCTAAACAATATATATATATATATATATATATGTGTGTGTGTGTGTGTGTGTGTGTGTGTGTCTATGTATATATGAGTATGTGTGTGTGTGTGTGTGTGCGTGCGTGTGCGCGTGTGTGTATGTATGTATGCATGTATGTATGCATAAGATCCAGGGATCGAGCTGTACGGAAGGTTGTGCATTTTTTCGTATCGAAGTACGATAAATTGAAAAAAGTTCCTTATGTATATATATATATATATATGTGTGTGTGTGTGTGTGTGTGTATGTATGTATGCACGTATTTATATATATATATATATATATATATATATATATATATATATATATATATATATATATATATATATATATATATATGTATGTGTGTATATATATATATGTATATATATATACATATATATATATATATGCATATATATATATGCATATATGCATATATATATATATATATATATATATATATATATGTGTGTGTGTGTGTGTGTGTGTGTGTGTGTGTGTGTGTGTGTGTGTGTGTGTGTGTGTTAAATAAAATAAAATGAGACAAAAAACGCCAAGACTGTGTGGAATTTTCAGGACATTTATAAAGAGAAAGTTAGTCTTACAGCTGTTTCTGTAATATTAGGGATATCCCTTCATCAGAGACGATGTGAGATGCTTAAATAGATGGACATATTAGAGATCACTATAAGGAGTTATTTTGGAGAAGGACGGAAATAAGGAGTATAAAGGGAAATAGAGGAACGAATGTAGAAATAAAAACAAAAATATATATTATATAAATATGTTATATTTGCAGTTCCATTCTCAAAGAAAAGTGGTGTGTAGAAGTGGTAGAAATGCTTCTTGTCCATGGTATGTAAATTCCAATAGGAGTTCATATTTTCTCATTACATATGAACAGTGTTGAGACGTAGATTGTATAGCACAAGGTGAAATCTGGTATGACATAGCAACTCCCAAATACAAAACAAATAAATGCATCGACGCATGAAGAAATAAACAGATACAGAAATAAATAAATATTGCATCTATAAAAAGATCTGTTATAAAATTATACACCGTGCAGAAGCCCGAGATTAAAATGCTAGTTTTTAAAGTCTTTTTACCTTATGAGGCATTTTTTCTTGTACGCATATATATATACATGTTTATGTACACATGAGTGTGAGTGTCTTTGTGCATTCATATATATGTATGTATATACATATATACATACTTATGTATATATATATATATATATATATATATATATATATATATATATATATATATATGTGTGTGTGTATGTGTATATATATATATATATATATATATGTATGTGTGTGTATATATTCGTATATATATATATATATTTATTATTTATGCACCCTTTAGAGCCTATATATATATATATATATATATATATATATATATATGTGTGTGTGTGTGTGTGTGTGTGTGTAAGTATATATAAGTATATATATGTATATGTATGTATAAATGTATTGGTGATGAGAGTTGAAACCGTTGTGACTAAAATGCTAGCTTCAAGGGAGGGATATGAATTGCCAAAAAATATATTTCTCTACTTCAGGAGATTGATCGTAAATTCGTAAAACAAAACGTAAAAAAAAAAAACGTACTTCTGCAAGTAGTAGTAGTCACATGGTCAACAATTTCGTTAGGGGGCGGGGTCCTGGTTGAAAACATCGACCCTAGTATTTCACGTCATCGAAAACGAAAAATTAGAAAGACAAAGGTGATCTCGCATGGTTTGAACTCTGGACGTAGAAGCATATATTGCAAGGCACATTTTCCCGAAACTCTAATAATTCTACCCTTTCGTAATTTGTATTAATTTTTGATTGACGCAGAAGGTATGTGTTCAAGTGGAT
>NC_142933.1:86887276-86894776 GCF_046866305.1 Octopus bimaculoides
ATCTTCCTATTTCTTCAGTAACGCTGCGATGGACTGGTGTCCCGTCCACCTGGCAGGGAACACATACGCCCTAGAAACCGGGAAAAAGGGACCCATGAACGTGGCTAGGCTTTAAAAGGGCGCATAAACAAAATATATGTGTGTGTGTATGTATATATATATATATATATATATATATATATATATATATATATATATATACATATATATATATATATATATATATATATATATATATATATATATATATATATATATATATATATATATATGCATACACACACACACACACACACACACACACACACACACACATATATATATATATATATATATATATATATATATATATGCATACATACATACGCCCTGGAATATATAACTCACTACCTAAATACCAATCTTGAGAAATTAAGCTTCTCAAAACCAGGGAGGAGAAAGCTAATTCGAAGACTACAGATCCAATCCATCACTGGAACAGTAAAAATCTGTAAAATTTTCCAGAAGTTTATCACTCAAATATATATGAGCATGTCTAGATATGCAACTACATGCATGAGCATACATACTTAAAGCAAAACATACAAATCTGCACATATACATACATGCATACATTCATACATACAAGCAAAAATACCCTGTTATTGATGTTGAGATTCCAATGTAACGGAAGAGGAAAAGAGGATGCCAAGCCATAAACCCATCAAGGATAGGTTAACCCTTCACTGTGCGCCAATGCGAGCGACGACTGCAAGATTAAGCTGCTGCTCGTTATCGTTCTGAAAACCCCAATTACATAAGATTTTGAAAGAAAACCTATAGATTATGTGGAGAGCAAATCCAAGAGCGTGCACCACCAGGCAGTTCTTTGTGGAGTGGGTGAATTTGGCCATTGGTCCTGATGTTAAGAAATATCGGAAAATAACCTACCCTGGCAAACCCTACCCTGCACCTGCTCACTCACCTAACCTCAGAGATGATATTCTAGAAGGGTTCAAGTTTATAAAGGTTCTCTACCTTCCACCCAATACCATCCCTATCCTTGCAGGAGATTTCTAATTTCCAGAAGCTCTTCACCAAGCTGCAGCACGGAATTTTGTCAATGAACAGACCACGGTCTCAAAGCGACAAACATATTTTGGCAAATTAAATTTAAATGTTGAAGTGAATCTAACGGATTTTGTGTGTTTCTTAAATGGCTTATAAGCACCTTCCACGCTGCAATTGTTTTCGTTCCTGCACACGATCTCAGATCAGGTCACTTGCTATGCAAGTACATCTCCGTAAAAAAAATAATAATTATTATTATTTAACAAAATTTCTTCAGCTAATTCTAATTTCTAAATTAGAATTTCCGACATTATTTACAACGTAGAATTTTCTGGCATCACCAAGAAGTTTTCGAATTACATATTTCTTGTCCATTCTCAATAGTTTCTTTTATTTCTTGGACGACCTGGGGAATTATCGAAGAATAGATTAGATAATCTTCTTTTACTGAGTTCAATTGTGTAGCAACTAATGTCGAAAGTCCTTAGGTGTCATCAATAATACCAAGTTGTACATGAGCAGTGACATGCATCAAAAGAAATCATTTTCCTTTCAACCGGAATGACTGCTGGATAGTGTTTAATTTCATTCACCTCCACTTGCTTACCGTGTGAGACGATAGTCGCTATAAAATATAGATGTACAGTTCTCTATAAACATTGACTGTTGTTGTTGTTGGCACTCTGTCGCTTACGACGTCGAGGGTTCCAGTTGATCCGATCAACGGAACAGCCTGCTCGTGAAATTAACATGCAAGTGGTTGAGTACTCCACAGACACGTATACTCTTAACGTAGTTTTCGGGGATATTCAGCGTGACACAGTGTGACAAGGCTGACCTTTTGAATTACAGTCAAAACAGAAACAGGAAATAAGAGTGAGAGAAAGTTGTGGTGAAAGAGTACAGCAGGGTTCGCCACCATCCCCTGCCGGAGCTTCGTGGAGCTTTAGGTGTTTTCGCTCAATAAACACTCACAATGCCCGGTCTGGGAATCGAAACCGCGATCCTATGACCACGAGACAGCTGCCCTAACCACTGGGCCTTTGCGCCTCCACTAGATTGACTAATAGTACATATATATGTATATGCATATGCATACACATATATGTGTATATGTATGTATAAAATCATGTGTACACACCCGTTTATATATACATAAATATTTCCATATATATATAGAGAGAGATTTAAAAATAATATTTACTTTCTCTCTCTCTCTCTCTCTCTCTCTCTCTCTACACACACACACGTATATGTCTACACCGATACGTACCAACACACGCACACGCAAATATGAATATATAACCATATAACATATCAACGTATATAGATAGATTTAAATGTATGTATGCAATTCTGAAAAGGTACTGATAAATTCGTGGAACATCGGCAAACTATTGTGAATAATGACTGCGAGTATTTTAAAAAATCGTTAAACTGTTGACGAAAATGAAGAATTTAAAATAAGAGGAAAATATAACGAACGAATTAATCTGACAACCTGATATATATATACACACACATATGCACACACACACACACACACACACACATACACACACACACACATATATGTATATATGGATATATATATACACACACACACATATATATATATATATATATATATATATATATATATATATATATATATATATATATATATATATATATATATCGTGAAGTATATTTGCCATCTAAATGTGGCGGACCCATAGGGGACGATGCTACTGTTGTTTATAGCCCCAAGAAGACATCTCCTCCAGCTGGCTCTCTAGCCATACGTGGTACACACAGACCCGAGTTTCTGAGTAGTGACACGTCATCACGAATGGCAAGCGAATTATCAGCCGGATAGGCAAATAAAATATATACATACAATATAAGATATGTACTTATGTATACATACATATATATAGATAAACCGCTTTAGTTCACCTAAAGCTCCACGAGGCTCCGGCAGGCGATGGTGGCGAACCCTGCTGTACTCTTCCACCACAACTTTCTCGCACTCTTTCTTCCTGTTTCCGTTGTGCCTGTAATTCAAAGGGTCAGCCTTGTCACGCTGTATCACGCTGAATCTCCCCGAGAACTACATTAAGGGTACACGTGTCTGTGGAGTGCTCAGCCACTTGCACGTTAATTTCACGAGCAGGCTGTTCCGTTGATCGGATCAACTGGAACCCTCCACGTAGTAAGCGACGGAGTGCCAACATGTATGTATGTATGTATGTATGAGTGAGTATGTTTGTGTGTGTTTATGTGTGTGAATATTTCTACATTTGCTCCCTTGTCATTCCCTGCAAATCTTGTCAAGGGAATACATGATATACATGCAAGATTCTTCAAAATATAACACGTTCAACCAGGACCATGTGTTTCAATATATTCTATCTCAACATCTATCCACATATATCATGTAATAGCAATACTAATATCTACATTATGATATTCAAACCTGATATTCCATCCGTCGATATACAACGTCAATGTAACTTATTTGAGTTCCAAATGAATGAGTCCAGCGATCCGATTACATACACAAATTGTGATTATATATCACTTTATTAACTTGTCACGTTTTGAAGAATAACGTATGAACAGTTAACACACAATCCCATTTCTTACCTAAGCAAATTCCGAAGCCATTTGTCAACATATAAACTGAATAGCATATAAGCTTGTAGTAAGAGCTATAAAGGGTGCAATTACACACACACACACACACACACACACACACACACACACACACACAGAGCTATGGAATGCTCACCAGGGTATCACATTTTTGTTTCTGGTCGTTGTTGCTTTATTTCACGAGCATTATCTTTAACATCATTCACATCCATGAAGAAGATATGTTGAACTTATGCTTTATATAGAAGTTCAGTACACGTAATACAGTTGCTGTTATGCAAACCATGCTGTCTTAATCTGAACAATTTTTAAAGGTTATGAACATGAAATTACGAGAAAAAGGGAGGTGATTGCCGAACCTGCATATAGGTTTCTACGTGTCTCCCTGCGTGTGCACGTAAGTACATACACGCGTATAGAGTTGTCTTAGCGCGCACACGCGTACACATACATATATTTGCCATTGTATATACGCTTTTTTAAAGATATAAATCAGTATTGGCTTCCTCACTGCACTTCATATTCGAGGCTCCGATGATGTTATAGGATGTTATCCAGGCACTCAGCTACGAGTCCACTGCATCCTATAGCAGAAACAGCCGCAAGCTAATGAAGTTCATAACATAACCAACTTTTTCTTTTATCATCTCTTTTTCTTATATGTATGAAAGCTCATGGCTAAGTGGTTAGAACGTCGGGCTCACAATCATGAAGTAGTGAGTTCAATTTCCAGACCAAGTTGTGTGTTGTATTCAGGAGGAAGATATTTTATTTCACCTTGCTCCAGCTCAATCAGCTATAGAAATGAATTGTGACGTAACTGGTGCCATGCTGTATCGCCTTTGGCTTCTTCGTCTTTTCTTTGGCTAACACTGGTGCCGTGGAGAAGGAAAGCAAGTATGCATGGGTGACTGCCAGTCTTCCATATTCAAACCTTGCCCGGATTGTGCCTTAGAGGCGGAATATCTTGGTGCAATCCCATAATCATTCGTGACCGAAGGGGGTCTTAGTGAGGCTTTACCCATCCATATTTTGAAGAGGTCTTAAGGCCAACAGGCTTAGGGGGCCAAATCACTTATGGTAGAGAAACCCAGAGTAACCCCATCAATCGGCCTCCCCCATTATAATACACACGTACATATATATACATACATATATATATATATATATATATATATATATATATATATATACAAGGCAGGGAATCGTCAATTAGTAATAAAATTAATAATTAACAATTTTGCCGGGTAGCTCAGTATGAAAAAACCTTATCGGTCAAACCATTTATAATCATAAATATATAGGGATTAGCAGTATCCTGCTTCTCCAACATACTGAGAATTCAGAAATAGCAGCCAAAGAACTACTGATTCCAAAACTACAATTTTTCTCTAATTGATAGCGATATTTATGGCACACACAGAACAAAAAACAGAAGAGAAGAGTAAAAAAACAACTTGCCTTTAATTAACTTAGTACGACGTTTCACGGTTAAGAGTATGAAATACCCCATCCCGATCTTCAGCTAAATATTCTAATAAATTTGCTAATAACTCACGTTAATTTTGACCATGCGACATCAAGACCACGTGAGGCAGACATTAAGAAATTTATCGGCCAGTGAGTTTAAAATTTGTAGTTTTGGAATCAGTAGTGCTTTGGCTGCTATTTCTGAATTCTCAGTATGTTGGAGAAGCAGGATACTGCTAATCCCTATATATTTATGATTATAAATGGTTTTACCGATAAGGTTTTTTTCATACTGAGCTACCCGGCAAAATTGTTAATTATTAATTTTATTACTAATTTACGATTCCCTGCCCTGTATATCTATATTTTAGTAATACCTCTAAGGTGGATAGCAAAACCGCAACAAGTCGTACGGGACTTTTTTCTATGCGGGACTATTCATGACGCACACTGAATTGAATTCATTAGGGTGAGAGATTTTAAACTCACTGGCCGATAAATTTCTTAATGTCTGCCTCACGTGGTATTGATGTCGCATGGTCATTAGCAAATTTATTAGAATATTTAGCTGAAGATCGGGATGGGGTATTTCATACTCTTAACCGTGAAACGTCATACTAAATTAACTAAATGCAAGTTGTTTTTTTTACTCTTCTCTTCTGTTTTTTGTTCTGTGTGTACCAAAAATATCGCTATCAATTAGAGAAAAATTTGTAGTTTTGGAATCAGTAGTTCTTTGGCTGCTATTTCTGAATTCTCAGTATGTTGGAGAAGCAGGATACTGCTAATCCCTATATATTCATGATTATATATATATATATATATATATATATATATATATATATATATATATATATGTGTGTGTGTGTGTGTGTGTGTGTGTGTGTGTGTATTTATATATATATATATATATATATCAAGAGAGAGAGAGAGAGAGAGATAGAGAGGGCGGAAATTCATGAGTTATCTTTTGATAGGAAGATGCAAATGCAATTTAGAGGTAAGAACTCGAAGTCAGAAAACTAAATATCTGCATGCTTGATGAAAAACGCCAGTCCGAAGAAAAATATGGCGTTGGATTTATGGTTTAAATTTTCTGTGTCCGTAGAGCGCACGTATATGTGTGTGTGTGTGTGTGTGTGTGTAAGAGAGAGAGAGAGAGAGGGAGAGAGAGAGAGAGAGAGAGAAAGAGAGAGTGTGTGTTCGGGTGTGTCTGTGTGTTTAATGTCAAAAAAAAAAAGGAGGAAACTGTACATGCAATATCAAGGAACAAGTTTTCAGCTTTACTACAAAGAAAATAATGATAATCTAAGGTTTAAAGTGTATTTTTTATCGCTCTATCCCATATATATATAATCTAAGAATATGACTTTATTTCTTTGCTGTTTTTTCAGCACACACACGGACACACACACACACACACACACACACACACACACACACACACACATATATATATATATATATATATATATATATATTATCATTATTCTCATTATTATTTCTGTCATATCACTGAGGAGTTGGTCTCTGATTTTTCTTGATCTGTATTTATGGGAATAACGTCTGTGACTTATAATTCACACCTATTTTTTGACTGCAGTTACACCCGTGGGCTTCAACTCTGTTTTCTCAAGAAATATGAAAAATAAAAACGTGTAGTAAATAATAGATAAACCGCTTTAATTGACTTACGCAACACACAAACACACGAAAGTATGTTGAGATCATAAAGGCAAGTATTTCTTTATGCAAATATATATATATATTAGTATATATTTGCTGATATATATCTGTTGATATGAAACAAAATGACAGATAACTTGTGCACATTCAGCCCAATATGATCTCGAAAAAAAATCCTTTTGATATACAAAGATATTGTTTTTATGCGAAGTAAGAAGATAACGTGAAAAAAGTTCTTTCCTTTTTTTTTTTTTTTTTGGAATAGAAACATTTTTATTTCTAAAGAGAGATATTCAGTAACAGTTATTTTAAGTAAAGGCTATTTGCCAACGTAATGTGGCTGTTCTGGAAGGGACGGTTGTTACTGTTGTTTAGCCACAGGAAACATCGTTTCCAGCTAGCTATACGACATAATATCTGTGTGCTTATATTTTCGAACAGGGAGTCTTGCACGCCCATCCAGCACAAGACAACATCTGTTTACGAATTTGGAGGTTATTGCCCTTTATCGACACAGAGTAGCTGCTCAGCTAGGTAGCGTTGCCGAACTAACCGTTCGAAAATATATAGTTTTCAAAGTGACACAGAGTCACTGATCTAAATAAAGAGAAATATCATTTCTAAATCTCTCAAAGAGAGATATTCAGTGACAGTTCT
>NC_142933.1:86899776-86902276 GCF_046866305.1 Octopus bimaculoides
ACTACGTTAGGGGGTACACGTGTCTGTGGATTGCTCAGTCACTTACACGTTAATTTCACGAGTAAGCTGTTCCGTTGATCGTATCAGCTGGCTGGGACCCTCGTCGTCGTAACCGACGAAGTGCTCCTTTAAAGAATGTCTGTTATGTTTAGGTGAGTACATTACCATCTCGGGAGTTCACTAATTTGTCTCCCTTGCTTCGATACCTATACAACAAATATCCCTCTTGCGCTCATGAATATAATATTAGTCCATACATTAATAAATTTGTGTCTTTATTTCTTATTTGTCTGAATATGCAGTACAGAGTACCACAAATCAGATAATACAATCCTCCATGATTTGATGATGCATGAAAATTACCAGGAGACGGGATACAAGTTCGTTGATTGGTTTTGAACAGCAATGGTATGCAGCATGCCAGGCGAGAAGATCCAAAACATTTGTAATAGGGCGAGAAGAATCAAAAGAATAGAAATGTCGTTTTGTTTTGCTACATTTCTGGAATGTTAAGAATGTGTCTAACGATGGGTGTCACATAACATCGAATCTTCCGTGAAAACCTGTAGGGTGTTCACGAACAATGCGAAAAGACCAAACTATGCAACAGATCGAAAGAACTGGCAGAGGAGTGCAACCGACGCGCAATCATGTGAGTAATAATCTAATAACAAAACTGAGGCTGTACTCTTATGCTATGACGTAACATTAAGACATAGTTCAACCTTACATCCGTCTGAAATATGTCGTAGAGTGTAGGTGGGGATATCAAAGTAAAATAACTCACCAGAATAATACAATATCTTTTTACATGGTATGGTTTGAATGTGAATAAGTCGAGCAAATTACCCGACGATCTCCATAGTTTCCCGAACCTGAGAAGATATTTATTTTCTTTAAAATAATCAATAACCGAGTATGATGCATGTATATATATTTTCTTTTTCCTTGTTACACTCATGTGACTGCAGCCATGCTGGGGCATCGCCTTGAAGAGTTTTAGTCGAGCAAATCGACCCTAAGGCTTACTTATTAAAATCTAGTATTTCTTTGTTTTACCGAACCACTATGTTACGGGGTTGTCAATACACCAACACCGGTTGTCAAGCGGTGGTGAGAGACAAACTCTGACACAAGTGCACACAAACACAAGCATAAGTATCAGAAATTGCAAACAAATCCCTTTTTTTACTATCTTCATTTCTCCCTTGTCTTTTTTCCCTCTTAACTCAGTATAACAAACTTTGATGATATCCAGTTCTTATCAATCACTATATACGCTAATGAGCTTTGTACATTCAAACAAACTGACGCAAAGTGTTAATACTATTGACTGTAATGAACATTTAAACTTGTAAACATTGAAACTTTTAAAGATGCTTTTCTAATTCATAATTCTAATTTTTTACCATTGATAAACAAAAAAAATATTGTTGATTCTAGTTTGGTATATATGTAAATAAATTTATTTTAAACAATTACAGGTTTTTCAAATTTAGGTGCATTTTCAACAACAAATTTGCTTATATACATGTATATATACAACTGGCTCTTTTCATTTTCCGTCTATTAAATCTCTTCACAAGGATTTGGTTGTCCGAAGCTACAGTAGAAGCTAGTTGCTGAAGGTGCCACTGCGTGGCACCTTGATTATGGAAGCCAACATGTAACTTTAGCGCATTTTTAATATACTATTAACTGAAAAGCTTGCAATTTCGGTACTCTAAGTTACTCTTTTCTCTCTCAGTCCATTAAAAATTCTCTCACAATCCTTTGGAAATTCGAATCTATTTTATCTTGAAATATTTGCTATTTGAATATCTTTTGATTTATTATATGAAAGTTTTGATCCAAATTCTGACTAAAAAAAAAAAATAAGAGAAAACACTTTCTTCCCTGGATGACTAAAATATGTTTCTTTATTTATTCTAGTGTACACAGATTCATCAAAATTGATTGTTTATTATCTCAGCAGATTGTTTACGATAGTCTATTTAGTTCTAACCACCAACGCATGTCCAAAGGCATCATGCCATTTTCGAGTCGTTCCCAGAACTACCTAATGTATAAATGTATACCATGTATATGCTGAATCAATTGACGGTGATTATTGCCAAGTGCTTGCAGATGCCAGCAGAGGTCATCAAGCCTCATGTTAACACTGGAATCGGCAGTATTTACCAGATGAAAGACAAAGCTGATTGTATTATTGAATGATATGTTACTTCAGGTAATTCCCATTGGTTCATGAGAGCACGCTTGATGAGCAGTTGATGCAATACCTTTTCCATTTAAGATAATTCCCTGATACAAAATTGAGAAAACTGTTTCAAACCCAAAAAACCCCTTTGGCATAAAAGTATTCGTTATATTCCCTTCTTGATTGTGACTTGTTTACTTACAAAGCAAATATCATACGGGAATATGTGTAGTTGCTATAACAGGAGATGCAGAGCAGTTAGTCTTGAGATCAACATAATGAAATAAATCCTTCGGTATT
>NC_142933.1:86909776-86922276 GCF_046866305.1 Octopus bimaculoides
TAAGAGAGAGGATGAGGAGGGAGAGTAAGACGGTAAAAAGATAGTGCAAAATGAAAGGAATTTAAAGAGAGTTGTAAGTGTCTGTGGTGGTCTTAAAGTCTAAGGTTGTTGGAGAGGAAATCTAATAGTAACTGATTGTTTCCGTTCTGGCTAAGGTCAGTGGCTGTAGAGTTATTGTTAGCAATGGAGGTTATGGGTATGTAGGTAGTCGAGATTGGAAGGGCTAGTTGAATGTTAAATTATTTGAGTGCGAGTTAGAGTTAGGGGATTTATTGGGTTAAGGTTTAAAAAATAAATTAAGGATAAATTAAAGAATTAATATTTATCTCATGGTAT
Source organism: Octopus bimaculoides (assembly GCF_046866305.1). NCBI lineage: Eukaryota > Metazoa > Mollusca > Cephalopoda > Octopoda > Octopodidae > Octopus > Octopus bimaculoides. The sequence goes on from NC_142933.1 coordinate 86,910,113, forward strand.
GATGAGGTAAGGTAGAGAGAAGAGAAGTAAGATATAAGATAGAAATAAGAGATATAGAGATATAGAAGGGGAATGTGTTAATGATCATAGGGGTTTGTATGTGGGTGTTATTCGTGGGGTGAGCTTAGCACTTACCTAGCGTACCTAATCGTTTAGATCACCTGTGAACTAAACCCCCATACTTTGTGTATACATACACACACACACACACACACACACACACACACACACACACACATATATATATATATATATATATATATATGTATATATATGTATGTATATATATAGTTGAAATTTACAGAAAAACAGAAGACGAAGACAGGTGTATAAACAACAAGCTTTCGAAATATCCTTAAACGATATGTAACATCACAGGCCGATTCGATCTGGAAGTTTAAAGAAGCAAAGACAAAATACGTTCTTACATGATCCATACTTAGACACGCGAGGCCCTACAACACTATATCCCGGAAATACCAGTTATGTACCGAGGAGCGCTTATAAATGAATTCACTGAAGAATTACCCATTTGCCTACATGCAGCTAAACAGACATTCACATATTACAAACCTGATCATACATAACTTGATGTATATATGGCGCCCACAGCTGTTAATACACATGAACTTGGGGAACTATATTTGAATAAATTGTAATTGACATATGATCTTGCAATCTAGATCCATATATGCATATATATATATATATATATATATATATATATATATATATATAAACAAATAGTAAATGAGTATATGCATATATACGTACAGGTATGTGCATACCGACATCCACCTGTATGTATAGGTGCATATCTGGGTACAGGTCATTGCAAACAAAACAGAGACGAGAAAACACACAAGCCACATAGAGAACATTCTACTTCATCAGCTACCTCCGTTTTAACACCGCTCCCCTTGAGAAGCGGCATGGATATGTTTACATCTCCGTAACATAGTGGTTGGGTAAAAGACCCCGATGTAATAATTACCACACTGAAAGATGCAAGCACAGGAGTCGATTTGTTCGACTAAAACACTTCGAACTGCTGCCCCTGCAAGGGAATATTCCAGTGACTAAAATATTTTAAAAATAAATGATATATGTTTTTTTGTGACTCACTGTCTCCTACAATTCAATGTTTTGTTTTGTTGTGCATAGTAAAAGGATTCCCGTTCAGGTGTCTCATTATACACCATACTTGAAAGCGGGCAAACCATTATCTAGAAGTAAAGTGGTCACGCGTATACTTATGTACCCGAATATTAAAGTTGACATCTGAATAGAATAAACAATTAAATTCCCCGCAATCGTGTTTCGTTAGAGCAGGTCAATAAGTCAGCACAACGATTTTTTCCGGCTTAAACTTTACATATATTAGAGTGTTACGCTGAAAAGGATAAAGTAAATATGTTTTCTAATATGTAGTTTGCTTCTGTTCCTTTGATGACTCTGTCATTAATTCGATTTTCGATTTTAATTAATTATTTCCATGTTAGTAACAATTTTTACATATCGTTTTATTTTAAAACATTCAAAACACTTTATGCCTGGGAAAACAACAAATAAAAATCGATTATTTATTCCACCGAGTAAAAAAAGTGTCCATATGATATATAATGTAATATGTAATATCGGTTAGTCATATTTTATATATATATATATATATATATATATATAATATTTTTATCCTTTATGTGTTTTAGCTATTAGGTTGCGACCATGCTGGTGCACTAGCTTCAAGTGCTTAATCGAACAAATCGACCTTAGTCGTTATTTTAATGTCTGGTACTTATTCTATCGTCGTCGTAAACCGAATCGCTAAGACTTAAACAAACCAACACCGGTTGTCGAGTGGGAGTTGAAAGATAGACACAAAGACAGAGGCACGTATACATACACATGTATATATTTGTGTGTGTGTGTGTGTGTGTGTGTGTCTGACAGGTTCCACACATTTTCCAGGTAACACATTCCCTGATAAGGCTTTGGTCGGATCGAAGATGTAACAGAAGATATTTGCCCTTGGTGTCGAGCCGTAGGTCCGAACCCGAAATGATGTGATCATCAAGCAAGCTTCTAAAACACGCGTCAATGCCTGCACCTATGGAAAAATATGGAAAACTTCACGAATTTGCATATCATCCTAATATACATATAATTATATATATATAATATATAGTTCTTTTATTTATATATATATATATATATATGTTAAAGAATATATATATAATAGTTATCGCCAATCCAACATGGCAGTCCCAAAATTAGGACGAAAGCTGCCGTGAATTAGCTCCAAGAAGCCATCGCCTCTAGCTAGCTATGTGACACACGAAACCTGTGTCCTTTATAACCTTCGAACAGGGGAGGTCAGCAGCTCCCCCTTTCTGGTTTGGCATCTGCAGACTAGTTTCAGGGTGTTGCCCCTTGTCAGTGCAGAGCAGCCAAGCTAGCTAGAGGCGATGGCTTCTTGGAGCTAATTCACGGCAGCTTTCGTCCTAATTTTGGGACTGCCATGTTGGCTTGGCGATAACTATTAATTTCCAGTACCTTTAGAGAGACTTAGTAATATTAATAAATATATATATAATTATATATATAATATATAATTCTTTAAAAATTTCATATGAAAATTAATATCATGTATTAAGTTAATTTTGATTTTACCTTTAAACTATCGAGGAAAGAGAGCAATTGTGAAAATGGTTGAAGTTGTTCTAATGCAATAAGAAAACAACTTAGAAGAATATATTAAGCGTCGTATTTGATGGCATATGAGACGCGCTTATTTTTTAGACAAATGTCTAAAAACAAGAAACAAAATAACAACCCTAGAAACTATAAACGCATTTTCGCCTCTCATAACCTAATTATGCCCCTCATACGCTCTCTTTCTTGAATATCCGTTGCTGAAATTGTGGTGTTTATTATGTCCGTGCGTCCTTGATGTTATCAAATACCGCACTTGCAGTGTGGATATATTATTCAGTTTTCAGACCGTCTGCGAACTATGTATCCTTTCTGTACGACTTAGTGAAGCGGATTCGCGGTTGTAGGATCACGGCTTCAATTTCCAGACCGGGCGTTGTGAGTGTTTATTGAGCGAAAACACCCAAAGCTCCACGAGGTTCTGGCAACGGGCTGGTGGTGAACTTTGCTGTATTCTTTCACCATAACTTTCTCTCACTCTTTCTTCCTGTTTCTGTTGTACCTGTATTTCAAAGGGCCAGCCTTGTCACACTCTGTGTTACACTGAATCTTCTCGAGAACTACGTTAAGGGTACACGTGTCTGTGGAGTGCTCAGCCACTTGCACGTTAATTTCACGAGCAGGCTGTTCCGTTGATCGGATCAACTGGAACCCTCATCGTCGTAAACCGACGGAGTGCTACGTTCAATTATGACAAAATGATAGCGAACATTTGGAAAATAACTTCTCCCAAATGGTATTCTTTGGCTGTGAAACACTTTTATCTAAAACCCTTTTTTCCAGCTTTGCGCGGCACTAGCTCAAGTTTTATTTATAACTCATTACTACCAACAAATAAATTGTGGGACTTTATGTGAATTTATTCGTCCACATGTGATTTTAACTGACATTCATGACAAGTTGAACGATCTGAGTTTGCAGCAATAAAGGAAAATTTTTGATTTAATGCAAAATATGTATGCATTCAACAGCTTATAAATAAAGTTAACCTACGCAAGCAAAACCTTAGAAAAATACGTTCTGTCAGTTCTATAAGAATCCATCTCAGTTCTTTACAGATTACTACATGTTCAGCGTCTGTTTAGTATCCCCCTTGTTGATTTGACATGAAATAAGTTTAGGTGACGACTGCAGCAAACGCGGAGTTTCTAAAAAAAAACTGACAAATATGTGTCTGCTTCAAGTTGTTACTTTAATTTTCCCTATGAATATAATATAAAGGGGATTTATTTGTCCTATATAAATTCCATAGAAACAAAATCACCGCTACAAGTATGATATATTTCATTAAAACAAAATCAACGTTACAAATATGATAGATTGTTAGTTAAAAATCACACCAAACGTCTATCTAGTTTTTCTAGAGAAAAAGTAGTCCCCAGAAATGTGGCACTCTTCACAGCTCGGCTAAAGCAGGAGAGATTGCTTACAATTTGAGATAATCAAGCTTGCAAAGGGCGATTACAGTGGAATTTGGTAGAATTCGTGGGGATGCCCTATTGGTAATATGTGGTAGATTCTCAGGCATGTCTGACTAGGTGGCCACTTATTATGTCTTTGTAACTTTTTTGATTATCCTGTATTCTGGAGAAAGGCGCTTTGCGAATGGTCTAGCTTTCCCGCTGTGCTAAGTAGCAGGTTTATAGAGAAGAAAATAGAGAAAGAGAAAAAGAAAAGAATAAAGGGAGCGAATAAATTAATCTGTGTGCTGGGCTGAAACTTTGTGAGAACGCAGAGCGCAGTTAACCGGACCAAATATCTCAAGGCACGGTATTCTATCCGATGTTCTATCGACGCTATGCCAATACACTGCCTGCAAAATCCAAAATTGAAAACCCAACTGTTATCAGTTTGTCTTTCATAGCATCAAAGCGATAACTTTTTTTAAAAAATGCTAAGAGGAAATCCAGAGACCAAAGAATCCATTGTGTGTTATTATAAACGTTGAACGTCTATATACTGACTCGTTGATAAAATTTTCTCTTTCATACTACTTAATATAGTGGCTTTCATTTTATTTCTGGTATATATTTTATTCCTTTGAATAAATTTAGAACGAGTAACATATAAATATAATCGACTGACTCTTACTATATATTTCGCTATAAAAAAAAAAAAGAAAAATTGGCTCTGTGCCTAATCGAAATACATCAAAATTTGATTATATTAGGCGACGATATGGCAGACAGGAAAAAGATCCAGTTTCTTAACTGTCTGATTTCAAATCATGCTGGTGGTCAAATTTCACCTTTCATTTCTTAAAAAGTCAATAAACTAGGCATTAGATATATAAACATACTAAAAGGCAATTCAATTGTCTGTATACACCACATTGCCTGCAAAAAAAATAAGAAGGAAAAACAACAAGAAAAACTAAGTTTGTGCTTATGTAACAAATCAATATTTATTCTGTTCATTTGCTTGATTCATTATCTGATGATCTTTGTGCGCTTGCCAACTTGTTTGTTTGCTATGTTTCCTATTTGATTTCACGGATATCAATTAACGGTTTACCTTTTGTTAAGTGGAACTTTCTCTGTGATACTGATATTCAATGTAACAGGTGTTAGAAAGAAGAAGTAAAAGTAACATACAAAAAGAGAAGAAAAAAAAATTAAAGGCCTGGTTAGACTAGTGAGGGAGAAAGAGAGAGAGAGAGAGAGAGAGAGAGAGAGAGAGAGAGAGAGAGAGAGAGAGAGAGATGGGGGAGAGAAATAAGACGTTTGATTATTAACGTGGGAGCGTGAACAAATATGGCTGTTTATTTGTACTAAACACTTGTATAATCTTAAGAAAAAAGATAATAGAGAATAATTTCAGTAACAAACATACGCCTACGCACGAATATATACATGTGTGTATGCAAGTATGAATGTATGTAAAAGATATCTACATATATGTGTGCGTGTATGTGTATTATATAATACACACACACACACACACACATACACACAGACACACACACACACACACACACACACACACACACATATATATATATATATATATATATATATATCGTGGCACTCCGTCGGTTACAACGACGTGGGTTCCAGTTGATCCGATCAGCGGAACAACCTCCACAGACACGTGTACTCTTAACGTAGTTCTCGGGGAGATTCAGCGTGACAGAGAGTGCGACAAAATTGGCTCTTTGAAATACAGGTAGAACAGAAATAAAAAGAAAGAGTGAGAGAAAGTTGTGGTCAAAGAGTACACCAAGGTTCGCCACCACTCCCATCAGAGCCTCAATAAACACTCACAACGCACGGTCTGGGAATCGAATCCACGATCCTACGACCGCGAGTCCGCTGCCCTAACCAATGGGCCATTGCGCCTCCAATACACACACACACACACACACACACACACACACACACATATATATATATATATATATATATATATATATATGTGTGTGTGTGTGTGTGTGTGTGTGTGTGTGTGTGTACACGTATATATGAATCTCTCTCTTTCTCTCTGTCTCTCTCTGTCTCTCTCTGTCTCTCTCTATCTATCTATCTATGTTTATGTCTCTATTTCTATCCCTCTCTAACATTAAAACAATACCTGAAATTTGGGAGGAAAGATTAATCGATTCCATCGAGATGAATACTTCAGTTTTTTCTCATTTTATTTTCCTCGAATGGGTGATAGGCAAATTCGGCCTCTGTGACATTTGAACTCAGAAAGTAAAGAACCAGAACAAATACAATAAGGCATTTCATCCAACACTCTGACGATTCCCGTTTCCTATAATAATTGTTCCTAACAGAGACAAAAGGCCTGAAATTTAGGGTGAGGAATTAAACTGACCAATAAAATCGGCCCTTGACACTAATTAATGGTTGGAATAGACTGCTTATCTCATCAAGCTGAATTTAATTCTGAATAAAACCTTCAATCGTATGAAATTGTTTGAGAAAAATAATCCCGGTTTCTGCATCTTAATGACTATTAAAATCAAATCCAACTTGATCCTGATCTTTGTAGATATTGCACCCTCGTCATTGAATTTCTTAATATGCAGTTTCTCATAATCCTGAGCTGCTTAAACGGTCTCTTGTTGAATGACTCTTAAAGGAACGCAAAATTCAGATTATTTGCTCTCCCTCTCTTTCTCTGTCTGTCTCTCACGCTCTCTCTTTTCTCTCTCTCTCTCTCTCTCACACACAGACACACACACACACACATATATATATTCTTTTATTTGTTTCAGTCATTTAACTGCGGTCATGCTGGAGCACCACCTTCAAGGGTTTGAATCGAACAAATCAACACCAGGAGCTATTTCTTAAGCCTAATACTTATTCTATCGGTCTCTATCGCCAAACCGCTAAGTTACCAGCACGTAAACACGCCAACACCGGTTGTCAGGCGGCAATGGGAGGAACAAGCACATACAAAACACACACACATGTGCACGACATTTTACTTTCAATTTCTGTCTATCAAATCCACTCACTATTAGTGCTATGCTAACATTTGGTGACATGCTCACCGAATCACTATCGTCTTGCTTTACCGTGGGCCTTCAATATTTTATGAAGTAGTGGGGCACTGTGAAGACTTACGGTAGGTCTCCGGCACTTCCAGCTTGTCGGGGCCCTTTCAACTTTATGTCTGATGATAGCTGATCTCTCCCAGATAAATAAAAGCTAGATAACCAAAAGCAATGAACGAAAGGGAAACATCGACTCCAAAAAGAGTAAAGTTGACCTTGGTTGTGTTTGAACCCAAAATTCAGAGAGTCGGAATGGTAACAACTAGAAAGCAAAATATCTACCTCTCTAACAACTCGTGCAAATGATTGCCTATGTAGTTGAACTCAAACAAAAAGCGATACAACAGAAGCAAATGGGTCATTGAAAAATGACCCATTTTCAAAGGAATTTCCAGTGGCTGGATAACTGAAGAGATGTTGGAGTGGACCCCCCACCCTGACATCCGAAACTCGGAGTTTTCTCATGGCTACTGAATAAGTGTCACATATTTTTACAGATATATATATATATATATATATATATATATGAACCGAAGAGTATTTAAGGTTCAGAGCGGACTTGTATTCATCGGGGACAAAAGAATAAAAAAATAAACAAAAAGAAATTACACGTGCGTTTTGTTTGAAGTGGAAGTAAAGAGAAGAAAATAGATTAATGTCAAAGAGCTTACGGAGGGAGATGATATTGATTGTATGCATATGTTAGCGCGCGCTCACGTGTGATTTGAACAAATATAGAGACGCGTGAATGCGTGCCTTTGTGTGTTTTAGGCGTATGTTTTTGTATGAATTTATCGTGTGTATGTCTGCGTGTGTTTTATGCTTTTTAGTAGATGTATGTTCGTGTGTGTGAATATTAATTTTAAATTTTGACTCAAGGCCAGCAATTTTGGAGCAAGATGTAAGTCGAGTAGATCAACCCAGTGCTCACCTGGTAATTAATTTATCGACCTCGAAAGGAAGAAAAGTAAAGTCGATCTCGGAATTTCATCTCAGATGTGAAAACGAGCGAAATGCCGCTAAGCACTTGTCCAGGCGTGCTAACGATTTTACCATCTTGCCGCCTTTGTGTATATGAATACTGACGGCGTGTATATGGATCCGCTGTTATGTAGATGTACATCTACGCGTGTGATTTAAGCATATGTAGACACCCACATGTGTATGTATTTATTTCTGTGTATGTATCTGCAGGTTAAACAAGCCATGTTTCGAATGATCGTTGATGCAGGGACTGAACCAACTAGGTATGTATCACAAATGAAAATAAATGTGTGTGTATACACACACACACACACACACACACACACACACACACACACACACACACACACACACACACACACACACACACACACACACATATATATATATATATATATATATATATATATATATATATATATATATATATATATATATATTTATATATATATGGTATAAATAATAAATGAGTATATGCATATATACGTACATGTATGTACATACCTACATCTACATGTATATATAGATGCATATCTGGGTACAAAACGTTGCAAAAGAACGTGGACAAAATGATAAACAGTGTACAGAAAACACACAGGCCACATAGAGAACATTTCCTTCATCAGCTGCCACCATTCTAAAACTAAGCGTTTCGAAGAGTTAGGGCAGAAAAGGGAGAAGGAGAGAGAGATAGAGAGAGATGTGGGGAGAGAACGAGAGTGGCAAAGTAGAAACCTAAAGTACGATTATATTGAAAATATCGGAGTGTTATGGTTTAAAAGCGGGTGTCATTTGTTAATGCATCGGTGTGAGTGAATCAAATTAATGTGCTCTGATATTGGGGACCACCGCGTTTTTTACAGGGAAAGGTATTGTTGTTGTTTTTGAATTAGGTTTTGTGTTGTTAATGAATTATTTTTTTCATTGCTATTGTTTTTCGTTTTTGGCTAAAGAATTCAATAAGAAGACCTCGGTATAAGATAAGTTGTCCGTAGTACGGTGTCATAAGGTTCTTTTTCCGGCCGCCATTCAAAATGTTAGCATTTACAATTTGATAAATTATAAATGGAATGTTAATAACGAATATCGCCTTGAAAAATACGGGAAGAAGAGAGGCAGCGAGGTTGCTGTTGGTGTTGATGTCATTATTTAACACCAGGACAACAGCCATGATCAAGTAAATTTTGGTCACAAACATTCCATTATTTTAGGGCTACCGTACATCTGTGAACTGGCAGAACTATTAGCATGCCGGCCATAATGTTTCGGGAAATTTTGTTCGTCCTTACGTTTTGAGATCAAGTTTCTTTCGGAGTCGGTAAAATAGGTACCATTTACATTTCCCTCAAAATTACTGGCCTTGTGCCAAAATGTAGAACCATAATTTTAGGGGTACCGAAGGTGGCGATTTGGCAGAATCATTAGCACTCCAGACAAAATATATAGCGGAATTTCTTCCAGCTTCAGTTTCTGAGTTCAAATTATTCTGGGGTCGACTATGCCTTTTATCCTTTCGAGGTCTGTCGGTAATATAAGGAAAATTTGAACACTGGGTTCGTTGTAATCGACTTAACCCCGGCGCCAGAACTGCTGGCCTTGAGCCAAAATTGAAAAGAATCCTTTTAGGTTTATCTCGAAGTAAATTATCAATGTAACCTTCACCTTTCTCCATTCAAGGATGGTAGCTCGTGGTTTGAATGAAATACTGCTACTATTTCTAGCAAGTCGAATAACTGCATACGGCCTCCTTGTTTTACTGTCTTGTTTCTTAACTTCTCAGTAGAGAAGTCGAAGAAAAAGAGGACGAGCAGCGTATGCATGTGTGCGTTCGTGAGTCTGTGTATGCAAGTATGCAAACGGAACTGTATTGCATTTCATTAGAAACAGTTGAAAAGACACACTTCTCGTCTCAGTCTGCGTTAGAGTATAATATTAGTCTGGATGCAGAGTGTTTCTAAGATTACTCAATGATTACTTTATTTTTCTAAAAATTTGCAATCCTTACAATTTAATGTGGCATCAAGTGACAGAAAACTTCAAAAAAGTCTGTGAACTTAAATGTGGCATAGAAATCTGAGTTAATTGATAAATTATAACAGCGCATCACTGTAGCATGTGTTTGTGAAATTTATGGCATTAAAAACAAGACAAAACAAATTAAAATGCTTCTAAGAAATAGAAGCCAAAGGCTAAATGACAGCATTTCTATTTCCAACAGTATATTGATAGCACTAAATACGGCCCTTCAGTGTCTTGTAGAAAACTCTTTTAAAGATACAAATCGGTTAACTGCAATACACACCAGCTCAAATAATGTGTGGTTTACTTCAGAACTATTTTCTGACTGATTCTTCAGCCACTTTATTCCTAATGTTTCTGATGTGTAATGCCTCTAAACTGACCTTCTTAAGAGGTTACTTTAGAATGTGCAGGTAGTATCACTTCTTGACAACATCGCTTTTTACTCTAATGCTGAAACCTTGTTATGGAATTTGTTATAAAATGTATCAGGATGACAAACGTCTATTTTGTCATCCTAACACAGCCAAGGAAGTAATTCGAGACTTCACGATACTGTATACGATTGAGTTCGAAAACTAAGACTGGTGTCAGAAGATGAAGTCTTCTAGCACTGGCGTCAGTCGAAGTTTACCAAATAACTGCACTTGTATGTGATGGCCGGCGCAAATGTTTTGAGAATGAGCGGTTGTTGCATGCAATGCGAGTTTCTACTTCCTACACCATAACCACTATCCAAAGAAAAATACACCGTCTTAGACCAATGAAACTTGGTACTGGTGTTGGGGGATGTACAAAAATAGAGTCGATTCAAACATGAACAAGCAAGAAAAAACACAAATAAAAAACAACAACGCGAGGACGTGGAATAAGTACAGTGTTATTGGACGCTCAGGAAAAGAACGAAAAGAAAGAGGATTTAATGTTTCGAGCGGAGCTCTTCGTCAGAAATATAGGTAAAGTCCAAAGAAGGGAAGAGAGAGAAAGAACATCGCCAACGATGTACACGCGGTCACATATTGTAATAGAGAATATACAAAGGAGGGAACAGGATATTTCAAAATCTACCAGTCTACAACATTAATTCTGCACTTTTTAACAGTGAAAGACGTTGAAGGAAATGAATATTTCGACTTTGAGAAAGAACTTGAAAAGTTTGCTGAATAAAACTTAATCTGCTTTGGATATTGAAGGATTTCAGGCAAATGACTTTTAGCGCATTCCTATAAATACTGACAACTGGGAAAGAACTGAAAATATTGTTCAGGAATGGATGAAATTGATGAAAGTGATCATGGATATCAAACCCTCATTCATGACAAGATTCTGACGGATTTCTACATGGCAAGGTAGAAAGAAAAGAAGACATTGACGATCGGGATGACACCGCAGCACAGTCAACGCCGTCCGCATTGAGGAATCTCATAGACGTTACCATCCATTTCATATTCCGAACTGAGATTGTCTCTTAATACGAACATTTCCTAAAGTTCAGAGCGACCAAAATTTACAAAACATAAGTAACCAAAATACAATGAAATACAAAAAAAAAAAAAAAATACCAGGATCAGAAGGACAAATAACTGAAGTTAGACGCATTTTTAACTTACCCTCGTACAACTCCTGGGTCTCCAAAATCATTATATCACAACGGTGTAAAGGTAACCTAACAATACAAGAGCCACAATTTTTTCACATCGGTGAACAGGTTGAAAGTGGTATATTCCATTGCGCTTTCACTTTCAGACAATAAAAACTTATGCTTCTACTATAAATACAACAAAACGCTACTTAACTACACTGTCAAAAGTTTAAAATAAAAATTACATCATATTCAAATTTTGCAGTACGGTACATCATGGTATGAAAGCATTTTTTAATTGAAAAAATAGCATGAAATGGTTTCTACGTTTTCTTCGATGTATATAGGATTTTCTATATTACA
>NC_142933.1:86929776-86937276 GCF_046866305.1 Octopus bimaculoides
TAACACTTGTTCCTATTCTACCTGCAACTTTTGCCGAACCGTTAAGTTGCGGGAACATAAACACCCAAACTTCAGTTGTTAATTGGTGGTGAAGGACAAACAGAGACATAAAAACACACTCAATCACACATACACACACAAATACAAACACACACACACACACACACACACACGCTCACCTCCGTTTGTTCAGTGGTGGTAAAGGACAAACACAGTCATAGACACTGAACACAAAATATAAAGTAGAGCTTGGGTGGGGGGGGGGGAGAAAAAAAGTGAGATCTTCCCTGTTTATTATTTGCGACTTTTACAATTTTTCAATATTCAAAATAATCTAGTACTTGCATGCGTTACGCAATCATCATGCTTTTGTAGTGACAGTCATGTTCCACAATTGACAACAGTATCACTCGTGGAGCATGACTGTCAATACATAAACCTGACGATTGTGTAACGCATGAAAGTACTAGTTTATTCCAATATTGTTAAATTGTAAAATTGTAAAAATTGCAAATAATGAAACGGGAAAATCAGACTAAGTTGAAAATTCATCGAATAATATATATTCATGCGCGTGCGTGTGAAAATCGTTTATCTTTAAGAACGTAAAATCTCCCTCTACACGTGTTTAATTTCTAAAATATACATATATTTTGTATGTATGTCGGTCTCTATTGTATTTAAGCATTTAAATTCCTACCTCTGAAGAAGGTGCTGGTTTTTAACAAAGATTCAAAATTCCATCTTTGGAATGTAGATATCAAAAACAATGTCATACTTTGAACATGAGCAAAGTCTTGCATAGTTTTACTGTTCTGCTTACATTTTATATTTCTAATGTGCAAATCAGTTGGGTAAATTCTTTTTCTGAAGATCCAAGCTTATTCAGATTGACAGTTAAGCATTGCATGTATGCATGTATGTATGTTTGTATGTATGTATGTATGTATGTATGTATGCATGCATGTATGTATGTATGTGTGCATGTATCTATGTATGTATGTATCCATGTATGTATGTATGCATGTATCGATGTATGTACGTACGCATGCATGTGCGACAGTATATTTTATTTTCTTCTGTAACTCTATAGGAATGTAGATGTTTGTACCTGTTTTTGTTTTTGTTTTCTATTTGTATATACCTAACATTCTGAATACACTTCTGTGCTGTAACTGTGGATAAGTTTGTATATCTATCTATCTATCTATCTATCTATCTATCTATCTATCTATCTATCTATCTATCTATCTATCTATGCCGGCAGAGCGACGAAACCGTTCTGCACGCACTCGTACAGTGTCTCACCATTTCCGAGCTGTGAGCTTACGTCGAACAACTGCTATCGCGTGTGGGACGAGTCGGTCTATCAGCCGAGTCTATCGTGAATATTGTCGCGCCTCCTTCCTTTAAACGGGAAGGAAGAGCTATTTTCATCGTACTTGTGGCTATGGCGAAAGAATGTGTATGGTGGACGCGTCTGAAAGGTCTAGAGACAAAGACTTTCCTCTCTGGGCAATCTCTCATCAACTTCTTCAAGTATCACCTGAAGAGGAAGGTGAGAGTAGAAAGGGAAGTCTTGTCTAGTGAATGCTTCAAAAAAAGATGGGTGAATGTAGCAAGGATGGCACGTGTGAACGACGGAGCCATCTTGAGCATAACCCTATGAACTAAAAAAAATAAAAATAAAAAATCCAAGAAAAAAAGAAAACAAAAAGGCAAAAGAGAGTCACTTACTGTTATAGTTTCTTCAATGAGAATATTGACCAAGGTTACCGTGGTCTTTTCCGTAGGCTTTTCTTTCCACGGCCAAACCTAAACTGTCCTCCCCTCCTTTTACACGAGAACATTAATGTGTGATACACGATCCCTATTGATCGCCCTTTTTTTTTTTTGATCCCTTTTGATCGAACTACCCCTTTTCCTTCTTACGATCCCTTTTGATCGACCCCCCTTTTTTTTTCTCCCCCTCCCAAAAAGAAAAGCTCTGCATTGTATTTGTCCCATCTTCGTTGAGCCCTGTGTGGCTAATAAAAGAAATGTATCTGTCTATATATCTATCTATCTATCTATCTATCTATCTATCTATCTATCTATGAGCAACTTCCCGAGATCCCTGGCCTGGTAGTGCTATCGAGAAGCACTACCCGTTCGGGATAAGCTCTACAGGCATGGCTCGAGAAACACGGGGCCGACCTGTCCGAGATGCGGGCGCAGCGACGAAACCGTTCTGCACGCACTCGTACAGTGTCCCACCATTTCCAAGCTGTGGGCTTACGTCGAACAACTGCTATCGCGTGTGGGACGAGTCGGTCTATCAGCCGAGTCTATCGTGAATATTATCGCGCCTCCTTCCTTTAAACGGGAAGGAAGAGCTATTTTCATCGTACTTGTGGCTATGGCGAAAGAATGTGTATGGTGGACGCGTCTGAAAGGTCTAGAGACAAAGACTTTCCTCTCTGGGCAATCTCTCATCAACTTCTTCAAGTATCACCTGAAGAGGAAGGTGAGAGTAGAAAGGGAAGTCTTGTCTAGTAAATGCTTCAAAAAAAGATGGGTGAATGTAGCAAGGATGGCACGTGTGAATGACGGAGCCACCTTGAGCATAACCCTATGAACTAGGAAAAGAAAAACAAAAAGGCAAAAGAGAGTCACTTACTGTTATAGTTTCTTCAATGAGAATATTGACCAAGGTTACCGTGGTCTTTTCCGTAGGCTTTTCTTTCCACGGCTAAACCTAAACTGTCCTCCCCTCTTTTTACACAAGAACATGACTGTGATACACGATCCCTATTGATCCTTTTTTTTTTCGATTCCTTTTGATCGAACACCCCCTTTTTCCCTTCCTACGATCCCTTTTGATCGACACACCCTTTCCCTTTTTTTTCCATCCCCCTCCCAAAAAGAAAAGCTCTACATTGTATTTGTCCCATCTTTGTTGAGCCCGGTGTGGCTAATAAAAGAAATGTATCTATCTACCTACCTATCTATCTATCTCTTTATAATTCCAGTACTATATCTTTCTACCTATGTCTGCCTATCATCCTATGTATTATTTCAACAACCAAACGCCAAATTTATTTATCTAGCTTTTGTTTAATTATTCTATAAATCATATACAAATATTATACTATTTATTTTCTTTCAACTGAATCCATTAATTTCTGCACACAGGTTACTTCATACCAACGCACGTGTATGTGTGAATGTTTGTTTGTGTATATATATATATATATATATATATATATATATATATATATATATATACACGTACATTACTATAGTGCATGTGTGTATGAGTGTGTGTGCGTGTTCATATTCATATATATATATATATATATATATATATATATATATATATATATATATATGTATATATAAGTGGTTCCAGTTTAATATACTCAATTATATTCTGCGGCGTTTATAAATCAAGTTTAATATCTTCGATGGTTAAAGTAGATTTTTCTTGTTGTTCATGCTGTTACAGTTCTTGACGTCCACGCTCTTTTAAAGCGTAACGAAATCTGCTTGCGGTATTTATGTGCTCTTATCGAAAACATATAACTGACAAGAATTATATATTACCTTTGAAAAATTTTGAATGATGAGGAATAAAGCACATGGAATCTTTCTCTTTCTCGCTCTCCTTTTTTTTTTTTTTCCCCACATGCCCTTTGATTGTCAATGATAAGATCTGCTAACAAAAAAATGAGGTAGCGTTAAGCTATTTATAATTGTCAGTGAAATTTAAACTCAGCACTAGTCACGTAAAATATCAACTAAAGACTGCGTGTATTTAGGAAAAATTGGACAAATAAATGAATATAAATATAATATTACATATGCATAAAACAGCACCTCGCCTTCATATTGGATTACATGTACGCCATTAAGATTGGAAACATTAAGAACCCTTTTCAGACATTTCCCAAGTGAAGAGCTCCTTTTGTTGTTAAGACACAAGCAATAAGTCTTTACAATGACGTTTGTTCATTATTTAGTGTAATATAATATGAATGATTGTAGGTTGTGTAGTTTTGTGTTTTTTTCTTTTCTATCTGAATAATGATTTTTACACTGAATAAACTATCGATTCATATATATATAGGAATTCAGTTTATTCAGCCATTGCTATTGATACAAGTATATGCGTATATATATATATATATATATATATATATATATATATATATATATATATATATATATATATATATATATATTTATATATATATACATATATATATATATATATATATATATATATACATATATATATATATGTGTGTGTGTGTGTGTGTGTGTATATGTGTGTATGTGTGTGTGTCTGCGTGTATGTGTGTGTGTGTGTATATGTAGTATATATATGTATGTGTATACACATACATATATCATATATATATATATACATATATATATATATATATATATATATATATATATATATATATATATATATATATATTTACATATATACATATATACATATATATATATATATGTATACATACATACATATGTGTGCGTATGTATTTGTGCATGTATGTATGCCACATTTACATGGGTAATTGACATAATAACATCAAAGGAAACTTCTAACAATATTAGCCAATGAAAATTGTGAGAAACCGTCAGGAGTGGCTAACTGTCGCACCCAAATGCGAGCCAACTAATGAGCCCAGAATCTGCTTCAATGTGATGGAAATATACCAATTAATCATCGTAACGTGTGTTTTCCAGTTTCTATATGGAGAAGTTGACTACCATGTTGTTCATAAAACTTCATACATCAGCATGAACACGGTTACGAAAAAGACACCTTATTCGTTATGTAAATTAACTGTATCAGCTAAAATTAACAACTCATTGGCAAATAAGCTGTGTTGAGGCTTTTATTATAATGCGAGACAAATTGGTTTCTAAAAGAAAATAGCGAGAACAATTTTGGAGATTGAGAAAAATATATCAATGTTAGTATAAACATAGCGATGGGCCAAATTCAGTTTCGGGTTTACCGCCATTTATTAGTTACTGGATTCATTTAGAGGAAGAGATATTAAAACATATTTTTATCCTCACAAAGTTGTGCTGCAGTACTTAAGCGGTAAAGGATCAGCAACATCAATCTATGTAAGCTGTACTTCTCTTGAATAATTTATAAAGCATAAAATCTCATTGTTACAGAAAATAATTATATGAAGCCGCGTAGGTTGTTTTTCTACCTCAGAAATATTTTGGAACGAACTGAGCCGGGAAATGTAGAAAAGAATTACTGAAATAGTAAGAAAGAAAATCATCTCTTTCGAATGTTTATAACGGCCGTTAAATATGTTGTGCGGTGAAATTCGTTTACCAACGTTATAGTGATTTTATTGTCATTTGGTAACAGGTCAGCCCTGATCAAATGCACCCTACATAATGTTTGGGACACTTTATGTCATGTAGTCTTAGATATAGTGTTGAGCAGAAAAAGTAAAAAGAGGTCATGTATGATTTGAGGAAATTTCGCTCTTTGGAGTGACAAATTTCATTACATGAATGTGGTGTGCATGTATGTGTATACTCTCATAGATGTATTTATACATGTATATGAATATATATAAATATTCACCATGCTGGATCATTGAAATCTACAGTTTTTTTTTTTTTTACATTCTCTCTTTGTTTATTTCCTCATATTTCTTTCTGTTGAAGAACGTAGGCTCGAAACGTAATAGACTCTTTCATTTTTCCCCGAGCGTCAAATTAATACACCCGCTTATTGTTCATGCACCTGTCTCAGTACATACATACATACATACATACATACATACATACATATATATATATGCATACATGTATTCATATACAAGTCTACGTGTTCTACGATCACTTCGACACCTGAGGCATGGCATACCGCGCACCTGTTCAAACAACGTCGATTTGATGGAGGAGAGTGAGTTAATGTGCGGCGCAAACATTTGAATACTACAAACAGATCATTTGTGCAGGTCATTTGACAAAAGTGGAACGCTCACACGTCATCCTCGACGGGACAGTTCACCATCATATAAGGTGAACCGGCAGAATCGTTAGCACGTCGGGCAAAATGCTTAGCTGTATATTGTCAGTCTCCGTTCTGAGTTCTAATATATATATATATATATATATATATATATATATATATATACATATATATATATATATATATATATATATATATATATATATATATATATATATATATATATATATATATATATATATATATATATATATATATATATATGTATATATATTAGAAGGTAAGGAGGTGATGTACAGGGATTATATCTTAGAAAAAACAATGAGGTACTCAGAGATCTGGATAGTTGTACACTAACAGATTGTTATTAATATGTCACATGTATTTATAAATCATATATCGCGCTTGCATCTACTCTAGTAGATTCTTCAGATTTATACTTATATATCTATATGGAGCTCACAACGGCTTTAGTTGACAAACGGTTGGCGACGTGGTCGTTTATCTCAATATCACATTTGCTATCGTAGTCTGAAGGCATTTAGACAATATGTTTCTTTTTACTTTCGACCTAAGTGTGAAGTTTGCATTCCGTTCAGACGTACGTTTGCCGGATCTGGCTTTACTTTAGTGTCTTGAAACGTCAATATGATTTTAAAGACTTCATTTCCCGAAACGCTAAACACCGCAGCAGTTTGAGAGTCTAAATCGCTATTCGCCCACGCTCCAAAAATTTGCTTTCTTTGGAATTCAGACGGTTTAACGCATTTTAACCTTCTTTTAACATATTAGAATATAAATACCAGTAAAACGAAAACTAGTAGATTATATCACGATGTTCAAGGCATACATAATGAAGATATACATATACACACACAGATAGGAACAGTTTTGAAGTGGCCATATAGTCAATAGAAATATTAGCTAAATAATATTGGTGTTTCCATTATTTTGTGCTGCCAATATATACAAATGTACATGCACCCACACATACCACGCATATACATACATTCATACATATATATGCATTCATATATATATATATATATATATATATATATATATATATATATATATATATATATATATATATATATATATATATATATATATATATATATATATATTTATATATATATATATATATATATATATATATATAAATTTATGTATATATATATATATTCACATAGATAGATAGATATATATACATATATATGTGCGTGTGTGTGTGTGTGTGTGTGATTCTGTATTCGGGTATGTGCGTCTGTATATATATATATATATATATATATATATGAACTGACTGTTTTGTTTTACAACTGGTACATGCACGTTAATTTGTCTAATAAAATATAATGCCTACTGCAACGTAGTTTAGTGTGGTGTGTAATAACAGTGATACCATGAGGTCATGCAATTTAATAAGACGTCATATTTGAACACTATATATTTATCGAAAGGAAAGACAGTTGGTGCTGGATTAGACTATTAAC
>NC_142933.1:86939776-86942276 GCF_046866305.1 Octopus bimaculoides
GCATATGGGCATGCGTGCATACATACATACTAACATATATATGTGTGTATGAATTTTTCTAAGAGTGTATGTATATAAGTCTATATATATAATATATATATATATATATATATATATATATATATATATATGTGTGTGTGTGTGTGTGTGTGTGTGTGTGTGTGTGTGTGTGTGTGTGTGTGTGTGTTTGTGTGTGTGTGTCTGTGTGTGTATGTATATATATATATAATCATCTATATATATATTATATATATAATATATAATCATGTATATATAATCATATATATATGTACTTATGCACACGTACATAAATGCACACATACGCATGTACACACACATACACACAAACATACGTAGATTTGTGTGGGAGAGGGAGTGTTCATACTTGTAGTGTGTTGCAATATTATTTTATTTTATTTTTCGTGTATTGCTATCACAGTCCTTGTTGTTTTCTATTATATTGTTTTTTTGTCATAGTACTTTTACTAATGGTAGTTCTGGCTGGTATTTTATTGACGTATATATAGTATACGTGGTTTTGTTGGTGATCAGATAATGTCATATAATGGTGAGTGATGCTGCTTAATGTATATCGCCATCATCGAAATAGAATACCTGAAATTGTTTACATAGATACTTGCAGAACATAGATAGCAATCGAAAAAATAATAATAAAAATATAAATATAAAATAAAGATGGCTACGTAGGCTACTGGGGTGGTGGTGCTTCCCATAATCTAGTTGACGTTGTGGTGTCATCGTTGAATTCTTCGTTTCCACGAAGACGATATAATGGAGCCATTCCATCGATTATGCATTTCTCTGGTAATAACTTACTTCGTGTCAATGTAACATTCCATCATGGAACCTTCGTTATTGTACTTATTGTTGTTGTTGTCATTGATGCTATTACTGTTATTGTTTCTATTGTTGTGGTAGAAGTTGCTGTTGTGCTTTTTGCTTTCGTTGTGGCTCTCCTTTTCGCCCAGGTCAGCTTAGATTGAACAGACCTATGATTAAGGGCATTTTAGCGCTAGAAATCCCATCTTTATTTATTCAGGGAGTTTGTATCCTGAATATCATTATTATCATGCTTGCCTTCATTTTTTAAAGACAGAAATGTGTAATTTTATCTATTCATTTTTTTCATTAACTGTAGATTCGGCCGCTGGTTTTTCTAGGTGAAAGAACTTCGGAATGTTGTTTTATAGATGCAACAGATTTTAGGGAACTTCATAGTCCTGTGACTCAAAGGGCCACCTTTGAAACTTGTTGTCCCTTCTGTATCTCAGAGTGCCTTTGCGTTACGCATTGTACCTTTACCCTTCACCTTATGCTATATGCTATCATTTCACAATATTATTGTAATCCTAGATTGTAGTAAACTTAATTTGCCGCCCAATTGATAACCGCCATCAGTCATCTTAAGCAGTTTTAACGGATATGGCTATGTCTTTTTTCCTCCCACAAGTCTAGGAGTCCCTTTATCGGACCATGAGTATACTATCCCCTCTTCACTGATTGTAAACTATGCTATAGGTACAATCGTTAATTATATTGTGCTACCAACGTTTATTTGCTTAAGTCTTATATCGTTCTGTTGTATATTTATAATATTTATACTGAATCACTAACAATTTACATGACTGGATCTTTTCATAGTGCTATGCTGCCGATGAGATATCAGCTCTAAAGCTATCAACCAGTATACTTCATATTTAATCTGCCATCTGAGGCTCACACCTTCATAGAAAAGTAGATAAATGTTTCTGCACTTAGTCATACAGTGAATTTCTTTGTTTTGTTATAAGAAAAGAATCCGGGAGCTCTTAAGCTATCGTCGGACCTGATACGTAAATATTTCTCCTACCACATCTTTCAGTCACAAAAATTGAAGGCTCTTTGGGATAATACAGACCTAGATATGCTGTGTCTGAATAAAAGATAAAATTATCACTATCAAAATTTAAAATGCTATTGATTTTAAAATTGTGGGATCAAGTTTAACCACTGTTTTACTCTCTAACACTGAATTCTTAAGTGTTGGCCTAACAAACGTTGTCTCGAACCAACGAGATCATCTTCCTGTATGTTATATTCGATCCAGGCGAGCTGGCAGAAACATTAGCACATCGGGCGAAATGCTTAGCGGTATTTCGTCTGTCTTTATGTTCTGAGTTCAAATTCCGCCGAGGTCGACTTTGCCTTTCATCCTTTCGGGGTCAATGAATTAAGTACCAGTTACGCACTGGTGTCGATGTAATCGATTTAATCCCTCTGTCTGTCCTTGTTTGTCGCCTATATGTTTAGCCCCTTGTGGGCAATAAAGAAATAAGAAACAGCTGTCACATCTCCCTCCACTCATATTTGATAATGTATTCTTATGGATAACCACACAAGTCACAAAGAAATTAGGAAGAAAAAAAAATAAGACTAGATGGTTATAACTTGAACTACTTAGATAAACACGAGTTGATTCGATGAGTGTTGATCTGGGTTT
>NC_142933.1:86954776-86969776 GCF_046866305.1 Octopus bimaculoides
TTATTCTGTGTGTGTGTGTGAGAGAGAGAGGGAGGGAGAGCGAGAGAGAGAGAGTGTGTGTGTGTGTGATTATGTGCGTGTGGATATGACTAGTGCGTGTGTTGTTGCATATGCATGTGTAAAATTTGTAAGATCAACAATGTGAAACTTTCGGTGCTGATTTTTTGAAAGCTCTCCTTTTAGTCCATGACATTTACTTGTCAAATACGTGAGAATTCTCTCAACTAAAAACATAGAAGGAGACAAATAATGACAATAATAATAATAATGATAATAATAATAATAATAATAATAATGATAATAATAATAATAATAATAATAATAATAATAATGATGATGATAATAATAATGATAATAATAATAATAATAATAATAATAATAATAATAATAATAATAATAATAATAATAATAATAATGATGATGATGATAATAATAATGATAATAATAATAATAATAATAATAATAATAATAATAATAATAATAAAAAAAAAAATAATAATAATAATAATAATGATAATAATAATAATGATGATAATAATAATGATAATAATAATAATAATAATAATAATAATAATAATAATAATAATAATAATAATAATGATAATAATAATAATAATAATAATAAAAACACATAATGAAAAGAAATATAACAAGTAACTGTAGAATATGTGGAGATCGACAAGAAACAATAAATCATATTATCTCTGGCTGCCCAGTCCTGGCTAAGAAGGAATATATTCACAGACACGACAGAGCTGGGACCTATATACACTGGAAGCTATGCCAACATTATGGAATAGCAACAGAAAAAAGATGGTATAAACACACGCCAGAAAAGGTCACAGAAAACGAGAAAGCAACCATACTCTGGGATATGCCAATACACACAGATAGAGAAATTAAGGCAAATAGACCAGATATAGTTATCAAAGATCATGAAGGAAAAAAATGCCTTCTAATTGATGTTTCAATACCAGCAGATGACAACGTTTCTCTAAAAGAAATGGAAAAACTTTCAAAATACAAAGACCTGGAAATAGAGATAACTCGAATGTGGAATCTAAAAACAGAAACAATTCCTATCATAGTAGGTGCCTTAGGTATAATAAAAAAATATTCAGACAAATACATAACAAAAACACCAGGACTTACAAATATATATAACATACAGAAAATTGCACTACTGGGTACTGCACACATTCTACGCAAAACACTTTCAATACAGTAAACATAAGAGCACCACAGCAAACCACAGCACATACCCAAGGCGCACAGAGCTGCGCTCGGTAGTGAAGTGAAAGCACGTTATAAAAATAAAACTACTGAATAATAATAATAATAATCATAAACTATTACAAGAGTCACAAGTACATCAGCCTAAACTGTAAACAGACACATGGAGGGATACTTCCAGAAAGAAACGCCTAGGTTAAATGATGACTCATCATCATATTAATTCAAATATATTCAGGTGCACGCATGCGCTACATACTCTCTCATATGTAGGCAAGCGCTTACATATACGTACATGCTCACCTATATTTGTTGATGTGTGTTTATTTATTATATAGTATCTGAAGCGTCTTTATTGTGATATATATTTATATAGTGCAGTGATTCTTCATCATTTTGTACCTATCAACCCCCTTCATCCTTATTTTATTATACTGGACTTCAATGTTTAAAAGATCCTATTATATTTTTATAATTAAACATTATTAGGAATTTTATAAAAGAAACGTTGAATTATTTTGTGTATTGTAGATGGATAACCAAATTATTGCACGTAGACTTTAACAACAAAATTTTATGTGGACCCCGCAAGAGCCATATGGTTACGTATATGTCATAGAGGGTAAACGGAGATTACAGTTTCATAACATGATGCCAATCATCAGGTTTCGGTGAAACAATGTATGTCAGGCGACTGAAAAGAGACAATTGTTAATGAGGAGAAAAAAATTTAAAGTGCGATTACTGTATGTTCAAATGATCACATGGTCTTTGAAGAAATCGTCAGAATTACAGCCTGCCCATTAATATCGATAACGATTGGAAGAAGCTATTTTGGCGTTGAGTATTTTGGACGACTGATTGGATAGTCAACCTGTTTTGGGTACAGAACATCGTGGTGCAGGCGGCAAACACACACACACACACACACACACACACACACACACACACACACACACACACACACACACACACACACACACACACACACACACACAAGCGCGCGTAAGCAGAAATATCCACAAACAGATAGAAAGTTTCTGAAATAGAGGGAAGAAAGAGACATAGCAATTCAAGAATTTCCCTCTCCACACATAGTTAAATATGCTCACACACATAAAAGCACACGCGCGCACGCACGCACACGCACGCACACACATACACACATACACATTCACACATGCGGGCGCATGCACACGCAGAGAAACAGGGGGATGGCTATAGAAGTACAGATAAAATGAGAAAAACATTAAAACGTCTAATACCAAAAAAATCACCGTCAAATTTTCGACGCTAAAAAGGCGGCGCCAAACTGCCTGCGCCAAAATGACGCAGAGCCGTTATTTACTGAATAATAGAAAACGTAATGCTAATTTTTAGTGTTTAGCATTTTTTTGAAGATTCAAATCTAGTAAGAAATATGTATTCGGTATCTATTTTACCTTCATTCTTCGTCTATAGATGGAGGTCTTTATATATTTGTATCTCAACAGTACAGTTCAAACGCAATGCTCTTGATATTAATTGATTTAAATTAAAGTTAATAGGTTTTAAGTTTATACGTAACTTTGTATAAAAGCATGAAAATTAATATATTACTGTAAAATAAATTCTTAATATCTTGAAATTTTCACTTCGTTCCTTTGAGAGTCGCTCTTAAAAAACAGTAGATTTTTGCTCACTTTCGATATATATATATATATATATATATATATATATATATATATATATATATATATCGATTCTTTGAGAAATTTTAGTGTAAGTCATTCGGTACATTACCACCTGAATTAGGTACCTACATTCGTTACGTTGACCCACTTAAGCTATTACCCTCAGTTCATACATACGTACATACATTCATGCACACGTATGTGTGTGTGTGCTTACATTTGCGTATGTTTCTTATATAGGCGAGTGTATTTCAATAAATATTGGCAGCCTATCAGAATAATCAATGTTACAGATTTATGTTGCACCGATGAAACTGTCGTTCACAATTAGGCCTAGAAGTTTCGACTGCACACGAACACTATCTCTCCCTTGCTCTCACTTTCTCTAACTTCTTTCTCTTCACTCCTCTCTGTCTGTCTGTCTCTCTCTCTCTCCCTCTCTCTCCCTCTCCCTCTCCCTCTCTCTCTCTGCCTCTCTCTCTCTCTCCCTCTCTCATCCGCTCTCTCTCCACCCACACACGAGCACGTATACATCGTTTCAGTAAATGTCAGTGTCAAACTCGGAGTAGCGATTATTGAAACTTCAGTCACTAGCAAAATATACAAGTTCGACTTCATCTAATAGTTTCCCCTTCGTTTGCAAGCAAATATTCCCCAATCCTTATGTTCTGTCTATGTGTGCCTGTATATGTGTGCTTGAGTTTGTGTGTGTATATGAACGCATGCATGTAAGTATATCTTTCCATGTATGTAAGCGTGTAGTATGTATCCATACAATCCCCCCCCCCTCTGTTACATTGTATTTTACAAGCAGCGATCTTGACGTCGAAGATCAAGTATGTGTTTGTTAATGTGATTAGATGTCCGTTTCGTGTCAATAATAGTTAAGAGTCAGCGACATCGAATCAGGCCAGGGCGAATGCTTGAAAACGGTTTCTCAAGTACTGTAAGGATTTTTTTTTCTTTTTTCGCGTGGAAAGCACTTTTTCCTATATTTGCTCTTAATATTGTATGTAGGCAAATTATGTAGGTCAACTTTCTGTATTTGTTAAAAATGCCGTTTTGATTTTTAGGAAATAATAAAGAATTTGATGTCAGTTGCTGGCTTAAATTTACAAATACAATACTTGAAAGACATCTTCGTTGTTTATTCATTTTCTTTATTTTTGTTGATGTTCTAAAAACTTATTTTTAACAATACTGTCATTGGCTACGAGTATTCAATGGGACAGTTTTTAATGCACTGCTTTCGCGAGGTGGGTGCAAATGTGAAAACTGAACACTCGTAACTGGGTACACTTCGTCAGAAAAGCTCTAGATTTTCGCCGCTGTTTAATATCCTTCAACGTACTGTATGCATATACGTGCATATGCACACGCAAACACATGCGTACATATACCTATACACATAGGCACATACACAGAGATAAATATGATATGAACGGCGTACAAACAACCATAATTGTAGGGAATATATTCATGACTTCCACATAATTTACATGGTATAATTAAATCCTTACAGCTGTTTCGATGCAGGTGGGGGAATTTTGATACTGTTATGCATAATATCAAATCAAATGCAAATATTAGTACTTAAAATGCTTGTAAACAGATATAAATGTCTTCAGCTGGACAATATGGGTGTCCGAGAAAATGAAAGACACACTGCATTGGTTATGCATGAAAGAATAAGAAGAGCTAAAATGCTCCTAGAACTGCCCGCTCAGAGCAGCCTTGTGTTAAACGAGAGTAACAGCAACAGCATCACTATCAAAACAAACAACAAGTAACAAAGTACAAGAAAGAAAATTATAAGAAAAATTCCGGTTAGAACCAAAGGATCATTGTTTTTGGCAACAGCAACAACAACAACAGCGGCAAAATTAACAGTGATCAACATTGATTGCAATAGTGATAAACGGACAAGTATAAGAAATTAAATAGCAATAACAACATAGACGACGACACAACAGATAATAACGACGACGAATCGACAATGACGATATGACATCGAGGACGATACGACTACGACGACACGACGTCACGACGATGACGACGAAACGACGACGACGACAATGAAGAAGGGTTAAAATCTATATCTTCAATGATATGATAATCCCGAATTGCATGTTCGTTTTTCGATTTCATTAACTACATGGGGATATCATTTGTGTTGATCTCATTTTTCTATCTGTGTTGATACTACTACTACTACTACTACTACTACTACTACTACTACTACAACGTATTCTAAAATGCACGTGGACTCTCTGTTGATGTCATATTTTCGAAGTTTGTTATCATTCGATAATGGCATTCCTCCAGAAAATGAATATTTCCGCTTAGAAAATCTTAATACACGCAGTGTAACGCGCGCACACTAAGATATACACACACAAACGGGCGCACACTTGCACGCACATACATTTGCCTGCACGCATGCGCGCTTGCGTTAATGTTTAGTTATAATATCTACGTGTGAATGCGTATTTATGAATGTATGTGAGTGCGTATGCAGATATATTCACGTAGAAGAAGGTAAAAAGAAGGTTGTAATTAGAGCCACTGGAAATGAGTTTTTGCTGATATTCAGGTGAAGTCAGTGAATGGTTTGGCTGTGTGGTTTAGGAGCTCACTTTCTAACCATGTGATTTCAAGTTCAGTCCCACTACACGATACTCCAAGCAAGTGACTTCTACAATAGTCCGTTTTGTACACACACAAGAGCACATACATGCATACACACATATATATTCTTTCTTTTTTTTTCTTGTTTCAGTCATTTTACTGCAGCCATGCTGGAGCACCGCTTTGGTATTAGTGACACACACACACATACACAAACACACACACACAAACACAAGCACACACTTGCACAAACACAAACACACATACATATACATGTATATATACGACAGGTTTCACTCAGTTTTCGTCTACCGAATCCATTCAGAAGGCTTTGGTCGGCCCGAGGCTATATTAGAAGACACTTGCCCAAGGTGTTACGCAGTGGGATTGAACCCGGAATCATGTGGTTGGAAAGTATATATATATATATATATATATATATATATATATATATATATATATATATATATATATATATATATATATATATATATATATATATATATATATATATATATATATATATATATATATATATATATATATATATATATATATATATAATATAATATAATATAATATAAATACGTAGCTAGTGTCCACTGTATTTTGGTTAAATACTTGATATACTAATTACAAAAGTTGAAATGTACTCTTCACCACTTCTTTAACATGGGAGTTGTAAAAACAGAAGATAAACAAGTTGAAATTCTTTAGGAAAAATAAACAACAACAAAAAGGGCAACAACAACAAGAAAACCGCATGTAACAATTACGTTGGCACCATTTTATATTAGCACTTTTGATTTTAGTGTCTGTCAGCAGAATATACTTCTGAATTCTTTGATTTATTTCTAAGTATGTTTTGCAATCTGTTATTAACAAGTATTCATGATATTTACATATTGACAAATCGACAAACAAACACATATAATCGCGCACGCATACACGTACACATATGTATATGTACACACGCATATAAACGCAAATGTGTGTATATATTCTACGTCACGCGCATGCATGTACATACAAATTACTCATATTCTGTTTTCTTCTTAAAAAAACCAAATATCGTTTTATAAAGATTTGTACGAAAACAAAATGAATAAACGGAGAATACAAAGGAACACACACTCACACACACACACACACACACACACACACACACACACACACATCTAATATTTATCCCCCTTTCTCACTCTCTCTTCCTCTCTTACTCAAATTCTCTCTCACTCTGTGTGTGAGTTTGAATTTACATGTTTGTGCATAGTGATTGCGTTTGTATGTTTTTTTTTATAGAAATGCCTACTTTACTAATTTTTTTTTTTTTTTGCTTTGCTTACATATATATTTATTGTCTGGTTAAATAATTATCTAAAAAAATTTCTCTCTTACCAACCAACAAAGAAACACACACATACCAACACGTACGTGTGTATGAACATGAGTGTGTATGTGTTGTTGCATATGTATGTGTGTGTGTACACGATATTATATTATATATATCCATCTATGTATATAAGGTTTTCCTTGTCTCAATCATTGGAGTGCGACTATACTGCGGCACTGCCTTGAAGTTCGGGTGTCCGTATGGCAGGTCGACGTGGAATGGTGGATTTTGTCACTAGACTGTGTTTCCGTTTTGGGCATTTAAGGTCTTGCTCGGACCAGGTCTCTCAGTGTATTGTATAAAACTGTAGCAAAATCATGAACAGAGCAATCGTATACAGAAATGCTTTCCATTATAGGCACCACAAGTCCTGAAAATATGGGTAGGGAGATAGTCGATTACACCGACCACAGTACTCAACAGGTACTTAATTTATGAACTCCGAAAGGATGAAAGGCAAAGTCGATCTCGGTGGAATTTGAACTCAGAACGTAAAGACAGACGAAATATCACTAAGCATTTCGCCCGGCGTGCTAACGAATCTGCCAGCTCACCGCCTTCAATCGTATACAGAAATGGTCTGAGAAGTGTTCTCTAAATGTCCATGTGGAAGCGGGTAATGTTAGCATCACCTCAGATGTTTATTATCGCTTGATTGCTATATGTTGGCCTAGAAAACATCACAAATGACTGGAGCATAAACTCTATGTTTCTTTTTTCGTTTTGGTGGTGATGGTGGTGGGGAACTAGATCCTTCTGGTTTGTATGTTCATATGTTAGCAACAACCACACTTAGGAAGTCTTAGAATGTTCTGGCTGATGATGCTTAAGTACAGGCTGAGGCAGACCCTTCTGTAGAGCTTCCAGGAAAATGTGTTGCCGTTCGTGCATCAAATTATATCGTTGTCCGCCTCTTTAATGAGTTGCCCTCCTAAGTCAAGCGTCGAACAATATTGGGATTTTTGGCATTGAAATATTGCCATTGTGTGATATGGAATAATGCAGTCGATGGAACATAAATATTTTTAGAAGGCTGAATCATAGTATATGAGTAAGTTTAGTCTGAAATAAATCTGGGTATTGACGGTTACAATCTGAATAGTCTATTTTGCAGGACTTTTAAGTCAGAGATTATGGAAAATTTACAAATTTTCCTTAACCTTGCAGCGATAAAAGGACTTTATTCTGGATAAACTAATCAGATATAGTGTTGTAAAATTGCCTGCATCACTAAGCCTGTTGGATATACGTGTATAGTAATGCAAACATCCATCACGTACATGTTGAGTATACTGATTTGTGGGTTTAAGTCAAATAGCTGTTGGCACGTGCGAAAGGAACCCGACTGTCGAGAGTGAGGATTTACCCAATATCTTTCTTTGAACAAAAAGAACGGATAAGCTTCTCGTACCTTGTACTTGTGGCAAAAGAAGTTGCGGTAAGGCCTAAGAACAATGGTTTCAATCCTATATGAAGTTCTTATGAAGATCTTCAAGTAACGCTTCAAGAAGACAAGATTAGAAAAGGAAGTGCTACCATCCAGGAAATTTTATGAAAGAAGAATGAATGAAAACAGCGAAACGGCCAAGCATGGATGGGCCTGCTCCTAGCTATAGTATGACGGCAAGCACTGGCTGTAACAGAATATTTAGGGTCGCTTGTGATTGTCCCGAATTCCGTATGTGATTGGCCCCTTTCACATATGTAATATTTTACTTAATGTAAATCCATCATTCTGTCTTTATTGCTTTATTTTCCATTTCGTCTTTGTACTTGCTCTAACATTGATGGAGCCTTATGGCTAATAGTAGAAATCATTTTTTAAAATTATTTTTATTATTATCATTACTATTTATTGTAGAGAAAACTATAATGATTACTATTACATTTCCAGGTCTTTCATCCGAGCTCTTCTCTGATGTGTCAAGCACACATCTATGTTTCTCAAGCAAATGCTGAATCTTATATTTTAATACACTTTTTACTGCTCATTATGGTATGGCTGTTGTGAACGACTTCCTCAATATACCAGATATATTTTACACATCCGACTAAAAATCGTGTTTTGCATTACCTTCATATAAAGTCTTAGTATCATTTCGAAACGCTGCTTCTATTTGCAGGTGTGCTCGCATGTTCAAGCTGTTTTTCTCCGACATTTATCTACCAGAATATTAATTTTTCTTCCATTTTCATGATGATATCTCCCTTTTCTTAATACGATACTTCTTATTTCTTTTAGCATTTCATTCATTTATTTTATTTCCGTTTTCACTAAATTCAGTGAGAAATGTACTGGCATTTTTCTTTTGATTTATTATTTTTGTTTTTATTACCTTTATCATTATCATTATTATTATTATTATTATTATTATTATTATTGTTATTATTATTATTATTATTATTATTATTATTATTATTATTATTATAATCATTTGTTGAGTTTATTTCGTATTTATTTTGTTTTTTGTTTTTTCTGCCTGCTCTTTACAGGGATTAGCACAAAACTGACTATCTATATTACAATCGAACCTGATAACCTCTTAGACACAGTAACGACTCCTGACTAAATTAAATTATCAAGCATATCACTATTCGTGTGTGTTTCTATGGAATTACTTTTACCTTTTTTTAAAAGGATTCTGATTGTACTTGGATATTATTTCCTGCGTTTGTTTATTTATCCTTAGCTTCAGGGTGGTGTTTCCATTGTTCCGTGGTGATTGCCTTTGTTGTGGTCAGTTATTTTTTTTCCCTGTATATTATTTATTTTCGACTACCCATGCAGTTCACTATAATTAATCTGTTATATTCTATGGTATTTCTCTGTTTATTTTGCCGGGTAGATTAAAGAATTTCTTTTAGTTGTGGCTTTGCTCATTGTCTATAGTTGTTGTCTGTGGGAACGTGCGTGGTCAGTTTAGTTCAGTTATATATTTTGCTTTTATTCTTTATTATTCTGATGCCTTTCATTTGTGTGTGTGCGTGTGTGTGGTCGAAATTATCATGTTTCTTTGTACTGCAAAGCAAGCTTATTTTTGCAAGTTGTTTAATTTAAATTTTCTTTGCTTTGGTTAGAATATTTTTCGAATATGAAGGTTTATTTATTTTTGTAAATCAATTTAATCTGATTTAAATACTATTCTTTCACCCGCATATCTTTTTCTTAAGGCTAATCCACACATAATTTCTTTCAGGATAATAATGTAATATATTTGTGACTTAGCACATAGGTGTGTAACACTTTGTTTTGTTTTTTTATTTGAAAAAATCCACCGGGGTCATCTTCATTTATCATCCTTCTGGGGTCGTTAAAATAAGTATCAGCTGAGAACAGGAGACCATGTAAACGACTGACCACCTCTCAAAAGAGTTTAAGTATTTTCCTTATAACTGAAAGATTAAAAAATGATGTTTGTCGAGTGTATCATATGTTCTCAAACTTCTACCAAATGGGAAGATATGACAAGTGGAAATTCCTTACTCATATCATACAGTGGAAAAGTGGAGGCACTGACCTACCTACCTGAGAATGTTTTCAGAGTCAAGGAGAATATAGTAATCTACATTTTCAAAAGAAATTTCACTGTCATTATTATGATTAATTTGACTTACTACCAAATCAGATATCTTAGAATAAAACAAAATCTGTAATCCCTCTCCTTTCCCTCTTTCTCTCTCTTTCCATATATGTGTGTGTGTGTGTGTGTAAATATGTGTGTGAGTGCATGTGCATGTATATATGTATATTGATATGTGCGTGTATCTGTCAGACGGGACCTTGATGACTGTTATGAAGCAGGAAAGTATACTAGCCCCTATATATATATTTAATACTCAATATTTCATATATTCAATAAGACATTCAATAATTCATTTCATTTTACTACTCATATTATATATTCTATATTCTATATCCCACATTAATTTTATAAGAATATAAATAAAACATAAAAAACAGAGTTGGAACTCTTTTAAATAATATATATATATATTTGTTCTGAGCCGCCTAGACTATTGCTCCCAGTTGTAGTCACCACACAGTGTCAAGCGGACAGCAGAACTCGAGGCAATTCAGCGTCACTATACAAAAAAGATCGCCACAGTCCAACAGATGAACTACAGGGACCGACTGATGGAAATAGGTCTCTACTCCCTGGAGCGCAGGCGGGAGAGATATGTAATAATATACATATGGAAAATACTGGAAGGACTGGTACCAAACTTTGACATCAAGAACTGCACGAATGCCCGCACAGGTCACCACTGTATGGTACCAAGGGTACCGTCTACTGCATCTCACATAAGTACAAGGTACTCTTCCAAAAATTTGGAAACGACATTCTGTACTGTTTGGTATTCGCGCCGGAAGCTCCAATACGACCATTTCAGAGTGTTTGGATGTCAATCTGAGGACAGTGCAGAGGATTCTGAAAGAGCTGGATGGGTCTAATGGGGATTATGATGGTACAGCTGCTCGGAAAACTCAATTCTGATCGTTCTGATAAGAAAAAGAACTCCTGAGTTTGTTGGAGATATTCAGGCCATGATTGACAATGATATTTGCAAGTCAATCAGTTCCACTGCCAGGGACATGGGAGTGTATGAGTTTCTTATCAGGCAGGTAGTGCATGAAGACATTCGGTATTCCTCATATAAGATGAGAAACAGTCAATTTTTATCCCAACCTATCAAGAACAAGAGGAAAGACCGCGCTACCAAGCTTTTGAACAAACTAAAGCTTCCTCTCCAACTGAACATGATTTGGTTTTTCTCAGACGAGAAAAATTTCTGCCAGGATCAAATGGTGAACACACAGAGCAACCGTTGGCTTACCGTGTTCCCAAAATATGTACCGAGAGTGATAAAAAGCAAACATCCAGTTAACATCATGGTGTTTGGAGTGATCACTAGTGATGGCGACGTTATGCCTCTATTCATCTTCCCACAAGGCCTAGCCTCTACATGAAGCACGGCATCAGGTGCCTGGAAGAAATAGTGCTGCCCTGGGTCAAGAGAGTGGCTGCTGGAAGACCCTATCTCTGGCAACAGGACTCTGCACCATGCCATACAGGTAAGCAAACCCAGTCATGGCTGTCAGAAAATTTGTGCGACCGCATCGCCGCTAACATCTGGCCACATAACTCCCCAAACTGCAACACCCTTGATTATCATGTGAGGGGCACAGTTGCGCGAGAGGCCGACAAAGCGCCTTGCAACAACAAAGATGAACTGAAGGCAAATATGGCCGCATTCAACAACTTAAACTAGGAGACCGTTCAGAAGAGTTGCAGAAGATTCTGAAGTCGCCTTGAGACTGTGGTTGAAGCCAATGACGATGTTATTGAATAGATTTATTCTTTAGTATTCCGAAATATTCTTATATAATTTTGGTAAATATATCTGTCAAAATTTTTATTTTTGCGTAATTAAAACGACAATATATTCACCACACCCTGTATATGTGCGTGTGTGTATGCGTGTGTGCGTGTGTGCGTGTGTGTGTGTGTGTGTGTGTATGTGTGTATCCATGTATGTATGTTTGTATATGTGTATAAAACATACATATTTGTTTATATTGTGCGTGTGTGTGTGTGTGCTTATCTCATACAATCGATATACAACTGGAATATCCATAACTTTCTGTACTTCTGTTTACTGTTGACATTTACAGATCTGACATTAACTCATTCCGATGGCTGCTCTACTCCCCTTGTCCTTCCGTCCTCCTATTTCAACCCCACCTCTTTTCTATGCATTCCTAGTGTTGCAATAATAGTGGGGATGGTAGAGATGTTAATCTAAGTGGTTCTGCTCTATGTGATAGTGTTTAATGGGTCGTAATATCTTCGCAGTTATAAGGTTGCGAGCTGGTAGAATTCATCACACACCAGGCAAAATGCTTAGCGTTCATTTCATCCCTTTTTACGTTCTGATTTCAGATTCCACCGAGGTCAATAAAATAAATACCAGTTGAATGCTAGGGTCGATGTAATCGACTTATCTCTTTCCCCGAAATCACTACCCATGTGCCAAAATTTGAAACCAATATCTTTTTATATTTTTCTGCGTAACAGCAAAGAAATCTTTTTAACTACACAGCTATGGTTGCGCACCTACATAGAAACTTATGACATGATGCTGCTGAAAGATATCTTTTTATAAAAGCCCATCGTATGTCACCTCAAACTATGCGAAGTGTCACTGTTGATAAACGCATCATAGTAACCCCAATACTGATCTAGAGGCTCCCACGTTGGTTCCAGTAACTTTCAAAGGTAAGGATATGGTTGTTAAAAAGCAGGGAATTTCAGAAAAGCACACAGTTTTGGTAGGGTTAAAGAGTTAGAAATTAAATACATGTGAATAGAATGAAATATAATGTTTAACGAAAGGTTTGACCTAGTTCATGGAACATATGTGGGTGGAATCCATTAAATTTTGTTTTTGGTAAGTCACCTTTTGCAAAAATACAAATATTCTCAAAGTACTTCTCGAGTATCTTGGACGTAACACATACATGGTGATTGTGTGTGTACCTACATGGTGATAATTTGTGAGTATGAGTGTGTTGTGCTTATCCATGCGTGTTTGTATATGCGTGTGTGTGCATGTGTATATATATATATGTGTATGTGTTAATGTATATATGTGCATGTGTGTGTATATATGTGTGCGCGTATGTATATATATTTGTATGTGTGTGGTAAGTATTAGGAATATTTATTTTTTAATAGCTTGGCTAATGAAGAAAATCTAATGGATGTTTCCAAACACTAAGTGATAAATAGTTTTATTTATAATTCTACGCTGTGCAGATTTGAGATAAACTGCTAACGTGCTTTATTAATGATAATACTCAACATAAACACACTGAAGACACGTACACACATGCACACATATACACCATCACCATCCCCCACCAATCGACAACTCCGGGTTATTTGTTATTTTGCGCTTTTGTTTTTTTTGTTTGGGAATTTCTTCTGCTTTTTTTTATTTTAGCTTTTTGTTTAATAAATATCACAGGCTTAAATCTTCTCGGTTACCATATTTCATTTTGGAATCTTGTTATTGCTATTGCTTAACTTCATTTCAGTAATGACTGAGTAACGCTTGCATTAAAGACCTTCCACTTGTTTCGAATATTACGGCACATATTATCTATTGTGGCCTTTAATTTTTAACAATTTTCAACAGCTATTTCTAGCTGGCCCAAAAAATCTCGTAAAAGCTCTTTTATTGACGTTGTTACTATCTGGTAAATCTATAAATCCATTCCATTATTGCGATACCACCGAAGACTTAGTTACCAGAGAAGGCATATAGGAAAAAGCAAAATGGCGGAGTCCCTTATTTTCCAGACATCAGCCCACTTCGAATTTAATGTAAAATCTGGAAGCTACAAAATAGACAACAGTTATTTATTTCCGGGTAGTGCTTCCTTTGTGGAGGCACAATGGCCCATTGGTTCGGGTGGCGCACTCGCAGTCGGAGGATTGCGGTTTCGATTCCCAGACCGGGCGTTGTGTGTGTTTATTGAGCGCAAACACCTAAAGCTCCACGAGGTTCTAGCAGGGGTGTTGGCGACCCCTGTTATACTCTTTCGCACCAACTTTCTCTCACTGTTTCTCGAGTAACGCTGCGATGGACTGGCGTCCCGTCCAGCTGGCGGGGGAACACATACGCCTTAGAAACCGGGAACTTTTAACGACGTCCCGTGGTAAATATTCGAGGTAAGTCTCTGCTCTGAGGATAACTACTCCCCTCTTATATCGAGGCATTAACGTACGTAATAAACATTGAGGGAGACCACAAGCCTTATTCTTTCTCCTGGTGATTAAACTACAAATTCACTTCAACTTATTCACAATTGGGTAAATCAGTTTGATGTACTTCTACCGGCCTACAATCCAAGGTTTTCTTCAATGCCATTGAAAAACATTTTTCTTAAATGCTACTCTCAGCCAAATTAACTGTGAAAATTTTATTTTCTAAATGAGATTCAATTGCGTCATTGACAGTATGTAAAGTTTGAGCTGTAGACCGGCAAAAGTACATCGAGCTGATTTC